>NC_041405.2:56457399-56684899 GCF_900747795.2 Erpetoichthys calabaricus | reverse complement strand
TCCACTGTATTAGCCTGGCGAATTCCTACTGGCAGGCTATTCCAGATTTTAGGTGCATAACAGCAGAAGGCCGCCTCACTACTTCTTTTAAGTTTTGCTCTTGGAATTCTAAGGAGACACTCCAGTTGAGGATCTGAGGTTACGATTTGGAATATAAGGTGTCAGACATTCCGATATATAAGATGGGGCGAGACTATTTAAGGCTTTACAAACCATAAGCAGAATTTTAAAGTCAATTCTGAATGACACAGGTAACCAGTGTAGTGACATCAAAACTGGAGAACTGTGTTCGGATTTTCTTTTCCTGGTAAGGATTCTAGCAGGTGCATTCTGCACTAGTTGCAAACGATTGATGTCTTTTTTGGGTTGTCCTGAGAGGAGTGCGTTACAGTAATCTAGCCGACTGAAAAAAAATGCATGAACTAATTTCTCTGCATCTTTCAATGATATAAGAGGTCTAACTTTTGCTATGTTTCTTAGGTGAAAAAATGCTGTCCTGGTGATCTGATTAATATGCGATTTAAAATTCAGATTACAATCAACGGTTACCCCTAAGCTTTTTACCTCCGTTTTGACTTTTAATCCTAATGCATCCAGTTTATTTCTAATAGCCTCATTGTATCCATTATTGCCAATCACTAAGATTTCGGTTTTCTCTTTATTTAATTTTAATTTTAATTAAATGATTTTGAAATGTCTACAATGTAAAGAGGGATCTAGTACCTTTTGATTTGTGGATATGACTTTCAAGTATTGTTTTTTTTGTCATAGATCCAGTGACAAAGGGTGGCGTGTTATACTATGTTTTGTTATTTTTAATGTCACTGTTCTCTGTGCCCTCTGTTATGGACTCATTCATACAGGCAGACCAAGTATGGTACACAGGGGCACCGCATCTTCATTTAGAATTGCCCAGCCAAGCACAGGACTAGAGAGCCAAAAGACAACTGGAGAACTGAATAGTCAGCCTAAAGACAGACTAGTATATTTCTGTCCTCTGTCAGCACACTTTCCTTGTTGGGAGAATGAGAACTGTATGTAGGCATTGTGCTATTCCTGTGTTTTTGAAGGTGGGGTTTGAGTCCTTTCCTGTCCTTATTTGGATCCAAGAGAAGGAGCCTGCACATGGAGCAACCCGAATATAAGGATGGAACTACGGCCATCACTTTGAAGCTGCCGGGCGGAAGATTATGTCTTCCATCCGAGGCCGGGCGGAAGATTATGTCTTCCGTCTGGTTAAAATCCTTTCAGTGTGGCAAACGAAAGATGGCAAGACTGAGTAGATCAAGATACCCACATGGTTGATATGTCTGTCATAAGCTTCCCGTTTGTAATACCGCGTGAACCCATCAATAAAGAGCTAGATTATCCTTTATGCTTCTCGTGTAATCTTGTAACTGTCATATTGCATGAGGGGTGGGGATAATACCTTTTTTATTTATAATTATTTAAATTCAGGTTAATTAAAACGCCACAATTCAAAAGAACATATTTCCAGAGAGCTAATGCCTCTTAAGAAAACATAGACATCTCTACATTTCAATTTTTTTTCTGATGATTTCAATAGTTTCTAGGACCCTAGGCTTTTTACAGCACAGGCTTACACAGCTATATGGATAATATAATATTGCACAAGTTCTTTTATATAAATAGATATAAACCAGCTGATGCAGTACTGTTTTAATTTAAAATGCAATACTGTTTTATTTCAAATAAGACAACTTTTTAGAATCATATTATGTAAAGTCAAAAATTACAATATTGCAATTTCTTCCTACTGTATACAGCAATTGAATTTGGTCTTTCTTAAGGAGTGACACCTAAATAATTAATGGTGACTCTTCCAGTTTCTGATTGAAGCAATTTTTTAATTGTTGTAGTTAATTGTACTTAAAGGATTATCCTTTCAAATTATAGCAGCTATGATGTCATAGCAGGAGTGTTAGAAAAAAAGAAAATACATTCTGAGAGAAGTTATAAGAAGTTAAGTCTTTCCAGCAAGTAAAAAAAATAACATGGGAAAGACCAGAAATGTACAGAATCTAAAAACGCAGAATATTTTGGATGAATATAGAATTAACAAATTCATGACCAATGTTCCCGACTTGTAACAATTCTTTGTTTTTGCTGTGCTGTGCCATATCATCTCTTTTCATATTTATTCATCTCCTCTCCAAGTCACAACACAATATTTTTGCCATACAACTGTTAGAAATGCTACAGATGTAATCTTGTCACACCACAAACTTTCATTGCCACTTAATCCCTTATTTATTAACTTTCATTCAGTTTCAAAATCCTTATGAACTTTTCAATAAACAAACAAATATTATTATATATTGTATGATTTGTACTGAATACCATCTCAAAAACATGTTTAGACTTTCGGTGACTAGCTGGTTTATCTTCAGCACGCAGCTACAATACACTGGCACCAGGGACTACAGCTCATTCTACACAAAGAATTTACTGCTGCTGTATTCACTTTCTCTATTAAAGAATGTCGTCTCTTACTCTTTATATTCCAGATTGTAAAATAGGTCAACAAGACAAGCAGGGAGCAGGTTTAAACTTTTATTAAGTCATTATAGTCTTTAACACTAGGGTGTTGTACCATGATAGCCATTATGGATGTAGTGAGAAGATGCATATTGTAATCCTTTAGTTAGCCAATAAAAGGTGTCATTTTGCTTGACTTCTAACTAGTCTTTAACATTAATATGCTTAAACGTGCCAAAAACAAATGGATGTAGCACCATATAACCTGGGTATTTAACAAGCTGCCATTGATGATACTGGCTAACAAACTTAATATGTGTCAACATTCAGTCTCTCTTAAGGTTACATTGCTGCATCTTATGGCATGGGTCTTCTTGGAGGCTGTATTTTTCCTTCCTTCTGCTTTTCCACTAGAAGCTGCTACATTTTTAAACCTTGTCATAACCAAGGTGAAACCCCTATCCTCTCTTTGTCCAATGTCACTTTAACAGACCATATCAACACATGTTCATAATGAGTGCATACACAAAGATGTCCAATGTTTTGAGGCCTTAGGTTTTGTGAATGACCATTTTTACCATTTAAGGTTTTGGCCTTTTATCTTGCTACACTGCCCTTTTGCAGCAGATAGTTTCATTTTGCTAGTTTAACTTCTCTGCTAAAAAATCCGCTTTCTGCTTTTAAACTTGTTGCTTTTACAGAGGTCAAATGTTCAAGTGAAAAGAAAATGTACAGTTTAACATACACTCTAACATCATGAAATATCGTCTATAAACCTTCTTAACACTTTTAAGGCAAAACAATAAAATCACATTCCCCTACCAAAACACAGAAACACCTAAACGGAGGACTGTACATGACTGATTCTTTAAATTCACACTCCTTCAAAATTTTTTACTCGACCTGCCCATTTGGACACATCTTTAATTCCAATGCTCTCATCGAAGTTTCTATCCACTTCCTCAAACAGTCCTGCAGGAAGTTTATCATGTTGCAGTGATGACAGCAGCTCTTACACCTCATAGGGCTCATTTTCATTAAGTCACTTGGGTGTCTGTTCTGTGGTGAATTAATGTAGGAGAGAAAAAAACTAAAGTACTTCTTCTGGCTGTGCAGGAATAGTTGGCATTCGCAGCAGAGTGTCGATTAAAACACTTGGAAAGTAGATTTCAGATCCAAACTTTAATACGCAGATATACAATAGGTGTACATGTAAGTGTGTGTAGTCTACAATAAAAAGTTAAAGTAGAACTATTCTTAATTCTCAAATTACACACAAAGGAAAATAGATAACGTTGCAAATGTTAAACAAATATTAATTACAAAGTTGCAATACTGAAATTGTTTACTAGATGGCACCGTTGTTACTAAATGTACTATTGAGAAGAGTTTTACAGAGTTAATGAAATTACAAGCATAATAATTAAAATGTTATTCATAAATTAAAAATTCTTAGTTAATAGTGCCTTATAATAATAGTACATATATAATAGTACATTATTTGTATGAAAATGTGCTATATATATAAATGGTGTTATAAGAACTACAGAGACAATTAAAGTTCTCAAAAATATTGTAGTGACCACAAAAAATTCAAGTTGTTTTAACTTCTCTAATGTTCAGGGTGACTTTGACACATTGTGAGTTATCTTAGTTGTCATGCACAGTAAAAGCATGGTTTTTTTGTTGTTATTTGCTCACAGGCTTGGTGTATGGATGCACGCTAAAAGCGACCTGTGAAGCAGCATCTATTTCATTAAATTTAATGGAAATGTATTGCTGAAAAATTCTGGATAATGTTTAGTTAAGTATTAAAGGCTTCCTTATGGATATCTTTGTCATGGACTAGTTTTTTTACCCATGCAACACGGATACACCACAATATAACAACATTACTTAAGGTTCTTTACTTATTTAACTTTAACAAGGGAATAACTTATTGGTTCTTAGATAAACATATATATGTAAAAAAAGTTAATACGAACAAGAACAAATGAACAGAACTTACATTGTTTTGTTTGACGCACACAATTTCTAAGGAACTCTCAATTATTTAAAGCACAAACTAATACTTTAAACAGACACTTAGAACAACCACTCTTTCTCTTTTCTTCCTTCTACCCACAGTACTTCACTCTGCAGAAGGTATCATCTAAGTCTGTCCTCCTGATGACTCAGCTCTGCCTCTCAGAAAGATGTGAGAGTACAAGCAATGATTTTATATAACTTGTAACATGAAGGCAAAAAATGTTGCATCTTTCTACTCACCTATAAATAAAAAGTTCATAAGTACAGTGTTGTGATGTGAGATTTTGCATACAAGTTGATAAATATTGTGTATGTCTTTATTTGTAATTTAGGCAAAGCAATGTAATATTAGTGTTACATTAGTGAGAAGCGAGAAGCATTCATGTTTACCCCTGCCTTTTAGGAATGGGTCTCTTTGAATTTTACGACAGAGTTGGGGGGAAGTGCCTTAAACAAGTTTAGCTAATGTTTCTCTGAAGTCTCTCAGTCAACTGCCATAGGAAAGTCAGGCTGCCTAACTGGCAAACTTTAGCTCAACAAACGGTTTTGGGGGCAGGTGTGAAGATGTTCTATCCCCCCATTGGTCTGAAGTATGGCTGTTTGGAACTGGCTTGTATCAGAAGCCTTTAAGTACAATTGACTCTAGAGGTTGGACAGAAAATCTATAAGTTTGCTCACTCCCTCACTGTCTCTCTCTTACCAAACTGATGCATGAACTGAAAAGGACAATACAACGAAGAGCACAGCTCGGCAGCCATATTGAGACAGGCATGTGGCCTGTTCTAAAGAAAGCTGACCACCAATGATGCCTTAACTAGAGACATTTTTAAGTAACTAACAAGTCTGTGTGCCGCCTGAAACTACACATCATCATTTATCAGGTTGTATGGTTGCCAATATTCAAATGTACTTTGCATATTGTCATTATTTATGAGTATTATCAACAATACATTTTTTAAATTGTAACCTAACTCCTACTTGTCTTTTACAGTTGTATGACTCAGGTGCCTCCGAGAGTGGCAGCCTTTTCAGCAGCTCCGTGTACGACTTTATTTTTCTACTTTTATTGTTCTCTTTTTTATTGATCACTCCTATCACTTTATTTTATGTGGATTCGTTCCCTGAACACACTTACTTTTACAATGTGGGCATGGATTTGTACACGCCAAGACTCATCTATTCAATTACTCAACTTCGGGTGCTGAGAACAAATGCCAGTGCCGGTGTGGTTTTTACCCGACGAGGTAAGAAGGCGGTATCGTGGCAGCAGAGCCGGCACTAAGCTAAAAATGAAGTGGCTTGCGAGAAAGTGGCGTTTTAAGCCTTCGGTGCCTTCTGTGATTCTGGGAAATGTGAGCTCAATCTCAAATAAGATCAATGAACTGGCTGCGCCGGTGAAAAATGTCAGAACCTACAGAGAATGGAGTTTGTTGTGCTTTTGCGAAACATGGCTAACTACCACCGTCCCTGATGCTAACGTGGAGCTACCCGGGTTTAGCACAGTTAGAGCGAACAGAGATGCAAGTATCTGCGGGAAGCACAAAGGAGGAGGACTCACTCTCTGTGTTAATACACGGTGGTGTAACTCTGGACATGTTAACGTCAAAGTCTCCACTTGCTGCAGGGACATCGAACTGTTGGCCGTAACTTTGCGTCCCTATTACTTGCCCAGAGAGTTTGGACATGTCATTGTTGTTATTGTTTACATCCCTCCTCGGGCGGACGTGGAGACAGCGAGTGACATCATCCATTCTGCTGTTGCTACGTTGCAAACGCAGCACCCTGAGGCGCTTGTGCTAATCGCTGGAGACTTTAACCATGTGCCGCTGGACAAAACATTACCTGCCTTCTCCCAGTATGTGGACTGTAACACCCGGGGAAATAAGACTATTGATTTACTGTATGCAAACGTTAAAGACGCATACAGCACCACCCCGCTGCCTGCACTTGGGAAAGCAGATCATAACCTGGTTCTGCTTCAGCCTCACTACAAACCAAGAGTGAGGGTCCTACCTACAACCACATGCTCATTCAGGAAGTGGTCCCCTGAGGCAGAGAAGGCTCTGAGAGAATGCTTTGGAACTACAGACTGGGATATCCTGCAGGGATCACATAGTGAGAACACTGAGGAGGTTGTTGACTGCACTACTGACTACATCAACTTCTGTATGGACATTGTAGTTCCAGTAAGAACTGTATGCTGCTATGGTAACAACAAGCCATGGATTACAAGTGACACTAAGGGCCTTTTGAACCAGAAGAAAAGGGCTTTTAAAGGCGGTGATCAACATGAGCTCAAGCACGTCCAGAAGGAACTTAGAGTCCAGCTCAGGGCGGTGAAGGAGCAGTAGAGGAGAAAGCTGGAGCAGAAGTTGCAGAATAACAGCATGAAGGAAGTGAGGGATGGGATGAAGATCATCACTGGCTGCAGCTCGAAGCGGGGTGCCACCATCGAGAGAGACGTGAAGAGAGCAAACCAAATGAACAACTTCTTTAACAGGTTTGACCACCCTAACCCACTCTCACTCTCACCTCGGAGTACTGCACCCTCCACACATCCTTCTGCTGATACCAGCATAGGAGAGACATCCCCACCCACAATTACAACAGCGCAGGTGAGCAGAGAGCTGAGGAGACTTCGTGCCAGCAAAGCAGCGGGTCCAGATGGAGTATCGCCATGACTGCTGAAGGTCTGTGCATCGGAGCTGGGGGGTCCTTTACAGCACAACTTCAACCTGAGCCTGGAACAGGGGAGAGTCCCGAGGCTTTGGAAAACATCTTGCTTCACCCCAGTCCCAAAGGTATCACGTCCTAGTGAGCTGAATGACTTCCGGCCTGTTGCTCTGACATCACATGTGATGAAGACCATGGAGAGGCTGCTGCTTCACCACCTGAGGTCACAGGTTCAACACACCCTCGACCCTCTGCAGTTTGCATATCAGGAGAAGGTGGGAGCGGAGGATGCCATCATCTATATGCTACACCGATCCCTCTCCCACTTGGACAGAGGCAGTGGTGCTGTAAGAATTATGTTTCTAGACTTCTCTAGCGCCTTCAACACAATCCAACCTCTGCTCCTTAGGGACAAGCTGACAGAGATGGGAGTAGATTCATACCTGGTGGCATGGATCGTGGACTATCTTAAAGACAGACCTCAGTATGTGCGTCTCGGAAACTGCACGTCTGACATTGTGGTCAGCAACACAGGAGCGCCACAGGGGACTGTACTTTCTCTGGTCCTGTTCAGCCTATATACATCAGACTTCCAATACAACTCGGAGTCCTGCCACCTGCAAAATTTTGCTGATGACACTGCTATCGTGGGCTGCATCAGGAGTGGGCAGGAGGAGGAGTATAGGGACCTAATCAATGACTTTGTTAAATGGTGCGACTCAAACCACCTACACCTGAACACCAGCAAAACCATGGAGCTGGTGGTGGATTTTAGGAGGCCCAGACCCCTCATGGACCCCGTGATCATCAGAGGTGACTGTGTGCAGATGGTGCAGACCTATAAATACCTGGGAGTGCAGCTGGATGATAAATTAGACTGGACTGCCAATACTGATGCTCTGTGTAAGAAAGGACAGAGCCGGTTATACTTCCTTAGAAGGCTGGCGTCCTTCAACATCTGCAATAAGATGCTGCAGATGTTCTATCAGACGGTTGTGGCGAGCGCCCTCTTCTACGCGGTGGTGTGCTGGGGAGGCAGCATTAAGAAGAAGGACGCCTCACGCCTGGACAGACTGGTGAGGAAGGCAGGCTCTGTTGTTGGCATGGAGCTGGACAGCTTGACATCTGTGGCAGAGCGACGGGTGCTCAGCAGGCTCCTATCAATTATGGAGAATCCACTGCATCCACTAAACAGTGTCATCTCCAGACAGAAGAGAAGCTTCAGCGACAGACTGCTGTCACTGTCCTGCTCCACTATCAGACTGAGAAGATCGTTCCTCCCCCAAACTATGCGACTCTTCAATTCCACCCAAGGGGGTAAACATTAACATTATACAAAGTTTTTGTCTATTTTTACCTGCATTGTTATCAATCTTTAATTTAATATTGTTTTTTTTTGTATCAGTATGCTGCTGCTGGAGTATGTGAATTTCCCCTTGGGATTAATAAAGTATCTATCTACCTACCTACCTACCTACCTACCTACCTACCTACCTACCTACCTACCTACACCTAATTGCTAGAAGTTATAGATGTTAGGAGGGAAGGTGGGGAGAAGTTATATACTATAATACCTTATAAACAGTGGTAAGTCTGGGAAATTTGAGGCATTCTGACAGAGGCTACATATTAATAATACAAAAGGGGAAAATAGAGTAATATAATACTCTACCAAGACAAAACATACAGTTTTGTTGTATAAATCTAAAACAATTAGGACATTAGCCAGTAGTCACTTAAAGCCAGTGTATTAAAAACCAGGAATAAGAATGAGTCAGAGTAAACTTGACTACCTATTTGGTTACTGTTGTTGGGATTTTAACTAATTTATTAGTCATAATGTGCATGTTATATTACCATAACCTCCACATGGGAGTGAAGCCATGTGTATTAGTGTGACGATGCGGGTTCTGCTCAATGCTCCCATCCTCTGTCCGGGAGCCCTTGATCCCTACACCATCGGTAATGTTACCGATGAGCTAGACAGTGAGGCAACAACATAGCAGGGGTATGATGAAAAAGTACAAAGTGCTTTATTAACCAAACAACAAAAACAAAGTGCAACAGTGCAGTGCATTTTTAAAAGTCCATAAATAAATAATCCATTAAAACGAAAGTGACAGTTTTAAAACAACAATAGAACAATCCTTTAAAACCGAAGTTAAAACGTTGCTGGAAGCAGTCCTTTAAAACCATGAAAAGCCCAGTACTTCTTTTACACTAGTGTCTCACCTGCTTCTCCTACTTGGGCCCTGCAGCAGGCGAGACACTCTCTCTGCAGCTGTCCGTCTTTCCTTTCCAAAACAGGTCTGGAGGCCTCCCAATCCTGGCTTCGGTCGCACTCTCATCCCAGGCCTGAGACTTGGAGTCTTTGACAACCAGGACGCTCACGTCAAGGACTTCTCCACCAAGCCTCCCGACTCCCGCTGTCATCCCGGCATTATGTGGCCAGTCGCCATTCACTGGTCACTCCCGCTGCTCGATCACTCAGCGGGAGCGACCACTACTACGACTCCCAGGTGTCGGCCTAACACCCAGGCTTCTGTTCAGCTGCCTGCGAGCATTTACTCACTTGCTTGCTTGCTCACCCGCACTGGCTCTCTCTGTCTCTCTCTGTCTATCTCTCTCTCTCTCTCTCTCTCTCTCTCCTGCTCCTCGCTCTCCAGCAACCTCCGTCTTTCTTTCTCTTTCGTCTTTTTTCCCCTTTTTTTCTAGCCATAGTAGCTGCAGCACATTAGCATCCCCAGGAACAAACACAGATGTGGGCAGTCTCTCATCTGTGCACTTAGGTGAGAAACGCCCACACCGCAGATCGCCCTGAGACCTGCTTTAGCCACAACTACCATGCCCCCTTGCTAAGCCGCAAGCGCAGTTATTTATTTATAACTGGCCTTTGCTGAGAGAGCTGTGGACCCGCTATACCACAATTACACTGTATAATATTCCAAATAGAAAATTCAGAAGATAGCAGTATGTATAGTTAATATTAGATTTATGCAGTGACCAGATACAGAAGACTGGTGTCTAAGCTCAGCAATACTTATCATGGAGAAAGTTTCAGTGTCATTCAAAACCACCAACCATGGCAAAACTTTGACTATAACGTATGATAAAAATGTAATAGTGTTGTTTACAAGATATGCAAAACAAAAGTAGAGTACAGCTCCACTACTTACTGCAAAACTAACAGTTGTAAAATATAAAAACACAGTGGCGAAATATCTGCAGAGAAGGAGGACTTGAAATGATTTGTCAAGATCAGGGGGCACTAATCACCTCTCCTCTCTTATGCTTGCCACTGGCACCTCAATTTTCTCTGTTCTAACATAAGACAGGTAGCATTGGAAATCCTCAGTGTATAATATCAGTGAAATCGGTGACAGAGGTCCTGAAAGTGGCAGCAACACTAATGATATTGTAGCAAAGTTCAAAAAGTAATAACTGAAATGTCTTTGTACTCACTTTTGGAGGTGGTTATGGTAAGTCTAGAAGACGAGGTGCAGAAACCAAAATAAAACAAAATCAAAGGCCAAAGCCCAGTGTGAATAAGAATAACTGTAAGAATAAGGATGCCATATTTAATTTCATTGAGTTAAAATAACATGACAAATACACGTGAGTTGTATTTTATACATTAATTTAAAATCTGTAGTCTCTTTTTGTTATAGTGATATTATAACTCATAATGTGATGTCTACATACTATAGTTGTAAATGGTTTCTTTTATCTTTTTATATGCCAAAAATAGGCAATGCCTTTTTAATTGGACCTATCTTATATAGGTAACACATAATCAAGAAGACAAGGTCTTACCTCTCCTGATTAGTCTAAACAAGATGATAAAAGGTTCTGTGGCCAAAACTAGGATATGTGAGCTGAGTACCGCCATCTTATATAGGTATTTGAAGTGACATCACAGCATTACATAATCGGTCCACATGACTGGCCACAGCCATATTAATGGTAAACAAGTTAACTGCATCAATGACAAGACCAAAGAAAATGGTGTTGCCAGCATCCTAAAGAAGAAAACTAACCCCCCAAAACAACAAAAGAAACACATGTCACAATCGAATACCCCAACAGAATAAATGTTTAGATTTGTGAAATAGAAATGACCAAAATCATGACATTGAACAGCTGCTTCATGGAGTAGAGCACAAATATTTAAAATGTAATATGCATGCACCGTGCATTTAACATTTTGACTGGTTGTTATTCAGGTAATCAATATATTTAATTTACAAGAAAACGTGATGTTATCTGTTGTAAATGCGTAAACCTGCCCATAAAATTAACAATACTGTTTAGTTTTGTCTTGGACTAAATCTGTGGCAAAGACATACATCACAAATGCTAGGCAAGCACATATGTGAAATCAATAAGACTTAAAAATAGAATAATTTGTATTAAATATTCTTATAGTTAGGGTGAATCATGTACTGAAATAATTAAACAGATCTAAGTAGAAACAAATTACTGCAGAAATCTTAATGTGTTATATACCAATCACCTTTAAAACAAAGTCCAGATATAGCCAGGTCTCGGGTAACAAACATTCACAGGAATAAATTTGTTTGTATTGTATGTAAGTAGAAACTAGAAATGTCCATTAATGAGAAAATGGCAAAAATGCATAATGTTTTATTATTTATTTTGCAGAAAAACATTTAAATGTCAGTGAAGCACAGCCAATGCCACATATGGGTAGGGTTGTGGGGCCAAGTTAAAGATGCAATGTTTTGGCTGTACAGCCTTCATCAGCTGAAACTCTGTGTCTTTATCTTTTTTTTGTTTTAAGAGTGGAAATAATCTTTAACCTTTTCTTCTTTCGTAGATGCATGCTGAACCAGCCGTACACTAACTGCATTATAGAAATAATGCTGCACAGTGATATTCAACTATGACCAGATCCTGACATTATAGCAAAAATTAAATCATTTTAGGACTATATAATGTGGCATTTTTAGACATTCTGAATCCAAATCAAGACTGTATGCACCAGAATTTATCCTGGTAGCACAGAGATTAATGCAGAAACCAAATATGTACCAGTCCATAAAAAGGCTCACTCATGCATAAATCCACATCCACACTAACAATGACCTAATTTACAAGACTATTCATATAAACAATGTGCTGCTGGTAGGTTAGACTTGCAAATAAGAATTTCACTGTACTCTGCACTTGCAATCACTTCTACTACACTACTGCTTCTACTACAACAATTTCTTGTGTAGCCCCAAACCGCACTAGGAATGCTTCATTGGGCTTTAAACGGCCTTGTTTTTTGTTAGCCCCCAGCCTTGACTCTATAAGAAGAGAAGAAAAAGAAAAAAAGGTAATTCAGAGAGACAACCCCCCCTCCAGATAGGTTGGGTGTGCATTGGGTGTCAGAAAATGGGGTAAGTACAACACACTAAAAAGAACACAAATACTCATCTTCACAGGGCAAGATGGCCAATCTATCATTGCCACCTCCGAAATTCAATAAAATAGTACAAACTAATTTGTACTTGCACTGCGCTTCTCACCAAGTGTAGTTACAGAGCACCACGACAACTGTCAAGACAATATGGAAGAATAGATTATACCACTCATTAAATACAGAACTATCAAATGTAAGGATACAGATTTGTTAAAATACATTAAAAATAAATGTAGGAACTAATTAACATAAATGAAAAACAGCAGTATCTGTCCTTCAGTTGTAGAACCACGACCAGATTGTAGAAAAGGAGTCAGACAAGCCAGACACAGTCAGTGTCCTTGAGACCTCAGCTAACTAGCCACCTACACTCTATTTGCCATTCTACTGCTGTGTCAGTGCTGGTTGGCCAATCTGATGAAAGGAACCTTGTACCTTATGATCCCAGTGCTCCTTATTACTACTACTTGCACTAAACACTACTAACTTTTATGTTCCCTCCCTTTTACATACAGTAGACTCTTAGCTAACTGGCACCCAGAAGAACAGGTAGATGCTGGATAAGTGTAGGTTCTGATTGATGCCTGAGAGTTACTTTTAAAATAGGCCTAATAGTATAGTCCGTAGTAATTAAAAGCAAATTAGCTCTTTGAGGGCTGGATATTTTTTTGGCAGCTGGCAGGAATATACAGCAGATACAGTGGGGCAAAAAAGTATTCAGTCAGCCACCAATTGTGCAAGTTCTCCCACTTAAAAAGATGAGAGAGGCTTGTAATTTTCATCATAGGTATACCTCAACTATGAGAGACAAAATGAGAAAAAAAAATTCAGAAAATCACATTGTCTGATTTTTAAAGAATTTATTTGCAAATTATGGTGGAAAATAAGTATTTGGTCACCCACAAACAAGCAAGATTTCTGGCTCTCACAGACCTGTAACTTCTTCTGTAAGAGGCTCCTCTGTCCTCCACTCGTTACCTGTATTAATGGCACCTGTTTGAACTCGTTATCAATATGAAAAGACACCTGTCCACAACCTCAAACAGTCACACTCCAAACTCCACTATGGCCAAGACCAAAGAGCTGTCAAAGGACACCAGAAACAAAATTGTAGACCTGCACCAGGCTGGGAAGACTGAATCTGCAATAGGTAAGCAGCTTGGTGTGAAGAACTCAACTGTGGGAGCAATTATTAGAAAATGGAAAACATATATGACCACTTATAATCTCCCTCGATCTGGGGTTCTACGCAAGATCTCACCCCGTGGGTTCAAAATGATCACAAGAACGGTGAGCAAAAATCCCAGAACCACACGGGGGGACCTAGTGAATGACCTGCAGAGAGCTGGGACCAAAGTAACAAAGGCTACTATCAGTAACACACTATGCCACCAGGGACTCAAATCCTGCAGTGCCAGACGTGTCCCCCTGCTTCAGCCAGTACATGTGCAGGCCTGTCTGAAGTTTGCTAGAGAGCATTTGGATGATCCAGAAGAGGATTGGGAGAATGCCATATGGTCAGATGAAACAAATTCTACTCGTCGTGTTTGGAGGAGAAAGAATGCTGAGTTGCATCCAAAGAACACCATATCTACTGTAAAGCATGGAGGTGGAAACATCATGCTTTGGGGCTGTTTATCTGCAAAGGGACCAGGACGACTGATCCATGTAAAGGAAAGAATGAATGGGGCCATGTATCGTCAGATTTTGAGTGAAAACCTCCTTTCATAAGCAAGGGCATTGAAGATGAAACATGGCTGGGTCTTTCAGCATGATAATGATCCCAAACACACCGCCCGGGTAACAAAGGAGTGGCTTCGTAAGAAGCATTTCAAGGTCCTGGAGTGGCCTAGCCAGTCTCCAGATCTCAACCCCGTAGAAAATCTTTGGAGGGAGTTGAAAGTCCGTGTTGCCCAGCGACAGCCCCAAAACATCACTGCTTTAGAAGAGATCTGCATGAAGGAATGGGCCAAAATACCAGCAACAGTGTGTGAAAACCTTGTGAAGACTTACAGAAAACGTTTGACCTCTGTCATTGCCAACAAAGGGTAGATAACAAAGTATTGAGATGAACTTTTGTAATTGACCAAATACTTTTTTTCCACCATAATTTGCAAATAAATTCTTCAAAAATCAGACAATGTGATTTTCTGGATTTTTTTTTCTCATTTTGTCTCTCATAGTTGAGGTATACCTATGATGAAAATTACAGGCCTCTCTCATCTTTTTAAGTGGGAGAACTTGCACAATTGGTGGATGACTAAATACTTTTTTGCCCCACTGTATGCTGGCTGCTGGAGCTAAAGGTGGATCTGTCGAGAGAATGCACAAAGCAAATTACTTCGTAGATAATGTTTTGTGTATTATTGCTGAACCGGTAATGGCACACTGCACGATAACGTGCAGCGAATACACTTGACTTGAGAATTCATAGCTTTCATACTCTTTCTCTGTACGTTTAGCATTCGTTTGCTAAGAGGTGGATGTGCTTGCTGCTTCCTGTGCAGCTCTTCTTTTCTCCACCCTAACGGCCAGCATTAAAACTGATTAAGTCAGTGTTTGTGTTGCAATTACTTAGTATGTTTTCTTTAATTTTTTACTTAAACTGGCACTTAAGTCTTCAATCTGCCTAAAGAATGATTTAAGATATGAAGAGGTAGTGGAAGTGACGGCGAAGGTGGTAGCGAAGGGAATGGTGCCCGTACGCATGCGCCACACGGCCGTACTGCTGGCCACTGCAGAGAGTTGATTGTACAATAAAAATAAAAAGAGGAATAACCTTGGAGGTCAATCATCACCCCAAAAGTGGATAGTAGACGTCAGGTAGTATATGTGTACCAAAGTTCAGGTCAATTGGTCAAACGGTTTGGGAGCTACAGGTGATTTAAAATCCTGGACAGACAAATGAACAGCCATGGTAGCATATTATATATAAAGATTGGACACGACTTATTGCACACAAAAGTGATCTGGAGATCAAAAACAAAAGTGATGTACCTGCATCAGCTGATCAGTCCCCTGATCGTAGTGCTGAATGCATTTGTGTACTAGCCGGTAGCTGTATGAAGATGTGCGCGACAGTTATCCAGGAGAAACAAAACTTTACTTTACTGAGATTCCTTTCTTTCTTAAATTTTCTTTGACACTAGGAACAAACGAATGGTAGAACCACTTCAAAAACATTTCAGCGTCCATCCAAGTGTTCCTCTGTGGAATCCATGGGGAGGTTAGTTATGCCTTTACACATAACTTTACCATATAAGTTCCTGATGCATTTGCACATACGAGCACAGTTATATGCTCTTTATTTAGCTTGAACCCGTGAGCTGCCTTTTCATTATCACCAACCATAGTGCAATTGGGCAAATACTTCCACATTAACCCTGTCTCATCCGCATTATAAATCTGTTTTGCTGTCAAGCCATTTTCTTCAACCAATTCACTAAACACATTACAAAATGAAGCTGCAGCTTCATACACCACCGATTTCTGCTCACCTGTCAAGTCTAGCTTACAAATGCCATGGCGAATATTGAATTGAGTAAGCCAGCCACTTGAAAATGGACACTGACTCTCAGTATTTTAAATCAAAAAATACCAACCAACTATCATAGACAAAGAAAGGGTAAATGAAGTTAGATCACATATTTACACACATGGGAGAGGTAGACAAGCATGGTGCGTGAGTGCTGGTGCATAAGACGTGGCCTTACACATGGGGGGCGTGCGCACACAGAGCACCAAGTTTAAACTTAATATTCCGCAAAATCTATATATTTTGGAATTTATTGATTTTATTAAAATCAAATAACATTACATAAAAATAAGTTTTACTAAACTAGGTTTGAAACAAATCAACCCCCACCCATTAGAAAGAGAGCTAGGCCAGCAAACTAAAAATTTAAGCTAGTAAAAATAAGTAAATAGATAAATTAATAAATAAATAAAAATCTATTTTATTTTAAGAATTATTTCTTTCATTTTTTGCTGGTTGCTTGAGTTCTGGTTAACAGAGAGTCTACTGTATTATAAAACCAAAAAAATGAGAAGTCATGAATCAGTCACAGCCTTCATATGAATTGTTGGAAATCATATTCACAGTCCAAATTAAGCCTGGTGTTTCAATTTTAATGGATTCATCCCCTATAAAAACAACAGTAAACAAATCCACAACCCAAATGAAGAGTATGGCATTTCATCCATAACAGATTCATCTCCTAATAAAACTTTTTCATGGTGCCTTGATAAATTTTTATAAAGAAAACTTAATTTGTCTCATTATTAAACTCCTTCCTTCTGTTCTAGGAGTGGCTTGACATTTTTGCTAACACAGTTGAAAGCTGCAAAACCAGGTTTAACCTGCCTTGCTTCTTACAAGGATCCTTGCTTGTAGGCTTCCTTTGTCATTACTGCATGGACGTTCTTCAATCCAGCGACTCCAAAGTGGAGCCTGTTTTATAATTGTTACTCAGAGCACCAGATACTTCTTTTCAGTTGGGATATACAGTAGTTTCACTTGGTCAATGGAGAAGCAGGTGAGTGAATTGTTTTAAAGGCATCTATACCAAAAAATGCTAAGTGCATAAATGTCCAGAAACTTGGTGCTGGGCCTCATTTATTTTACTAAAGTTCACTTGACTGATTAGAATTTGTTGTCCCAAGTCTGAATTTGTATCAATAAATTCTTAAACTGCACTTTAACGATAAACATTTTAAGTATACCATTTCTTAATTTGCAGGATAAAAAAAAAGCTTTTTTTATCACTTTGCAAATCAAATTCCAATATATTGTAAGAGGATAGGATAGCACATTGTTATTGCGGTCAGGGCCATTACCTCACTGTTGTAGGGAGAAGGTTTCAGTTCAGCTTGGATGCCCCCCTCATGTCCACATGGATTTTGTGTAAATAGTTCAATTTCCATCTAAAGTTGTATGTTATGGTTGTTGGTGACTTTAAATTGTCACAGCTTAAATTACCTATGGGTGTGTGGAATAGGCTGCCTGAATTTCTTCAATGGAAAATGTGGGATATATCGATGAGCATATTGTAAAGTTACTTGGTCATATTGGCCCTCCGGATAAATATGCCAGTTCAGAGATTAACTGGCCACAGACATAAATAAATAAATTAAATTAAATAAATAAATAAGCATATTGTCCTGCTAGTCTTACGGGTCGAACATGATTGCAAGCAAGTTGCAGTGCTGTACTGTACTGTACAGTGAACTCTGCTTATATAAAGGTGGATCCACCAATAACCAACTCAGAATTCAGACCCAACTTCTGTCTTAATTGACTCATGTGTTTGCACAATTTTAAACAGTAACCCATCTCCTCTGAATACCCAGACGAGTTCACAGTCCCTAAAACAATGGTACAATAATAGGTAACATAGAACCTTTTTGGGCGGCAGAATCTCTGTGGGCAAAATAAAACAGAAGTCTGAAATAGGTGTGGGGAGCCATGCCTTATCTTTTCAGTTTAATTATATTATATAACTATATTTTATATAGTACAATTCCTATTTACAAGCTTGCCGACTCTTTGTAGACTCCTTAGTGTTAAGATTAACCCCAGAAAAACAAGTCATTTTTTTCAATATGAAAACATGTTAGTACATGTATCAGAAACATGAAACTACCAAAACATCAGCATACGTACAATAGGAAAGGTGTGTCTAGTGTTCACTGCTGTACAGATTGATTTTGTACAGGTCCTTCATGTGATTTGTTTTAAAACAGACACCAATGCACAGCTCGACATTGCAATTTGGACATTAGAGGTGTGTTTTTTTGCATACTTTTTTTTTTCTGTTGCTTGCGCATGAGAGGGTAGAATTTGTCTGACGCACATGATTGACGCACCCCATGTGGTTACTGTAGGCTACCACAGCACAAGCCATAAAGACTTTCACATTTCCTTCGACATGAACATTTGACAGTTGTTGCTTTGTGAACAGTGCTTAGGAGGCTAACTTATTGTGCTTCCACTTGATCGCAATCATTTTGCATTTTTGCCGCGCATCTACTTGCACTACAGTAAACCTTCAGGTGACCAAATTCTCCAGGCATATCACAGTGGTTCAGTTATACAGTGCTGCATAATGTACCATACCATACCATGTTATTTATCAAAGCACACTTAGTCCTGAGCAGGGTTGATGACCAATTCACATTGCCACCACTATTATTTGATTCATTTTCAGTTTGTTCTAAAACTAGTTTTACAGCTTCTTGTTTACATGCAATGGTGTTTTGGTTAAAGACCCTGCCGCACTCATGAATATTGATGACTTATCCAACTGTTTTATGTATTTTTTTGCTTTGTTATACAGTCCCGAGTGTTATTCAAGCTTGATGTTGTACATTGGATCATAATTGCTACATCCTGCAAGGCATTTGGGGTTAACCATATTTGCATAGAATTCCTAGTCTGAGTGAGGTGGGTTCAGTAAATAAATGGATTAGGTTTGGCCCACCTGTGATTTGCATAATGCCCAGTAGGCACACTTTAACACTAGAATTACCAAAGCCTACAAAAAAAACTCGTAAACCCGGCCCACCTTAAATCCCTTCGTACCTCTCCGTCAGGGTTTTTTGTCTTGTAAATGTGTCGATCAGGACAAGCACCAAGCAGCCTACTATTCCATCCCCTCTGCCACCGCAGAACGAGCACAAAGTTCTCCCAGCTCATGCTTTGATTATCTGGGAGTCAGATACCTATAGGGTGGTCCAGATCTAACTTGCAACGTTTAATGCAATGCAATGCAATCATTGCATAATTAGATCTGGACCACCCTGTAGAGATGTATAGGGAAATAATAGATCGTTATTTGGAACACATGCATTTAATGTGTGTTCCGTTCCTACAATAATCTGTGTAAACACATTGTTAAAACAGAAATGTTTTTCATATTTTAGTAATAAATGAAAAAATGTAGAAATAAACGATATAAAGTGTGAAGCCTGAAGTCCAAAGATCAAATAAACACTTTCACAAAAGGTACAAGGTTGATACAACAGTTTCTGTGGCACAGCGGAAAGAGTTGCTGACTTGTAATCAAGAGTCCCCCAGTTCGATCCTGACTGTCTTGTATATTTACCGCTTTGAGTAGTGAGCTGCTCTTATTGTTAATATTATACAATAAAAACATACATTTGATTTGTATCTGTAACAGCCGGTGTAAATTTTTATAGTACTTGTAAAAATTAGTTTTTTTTTTTCACTTTTATTCTCTCGGTTACGATCACGATACCTACTACCACCCCAGGGATCTGACGCTGTTAGTTTTTATTTGAAACTAGGAATAACTATAGATGTGAGTGGTGTTTTGAGACAATGGAACTGGAAATTCTCTGATCTGGATGGATAAAAGCTGACACACAAATGCTGGTGAATCTTCCTTACTCGTATCTCATTGTCACTTGATTTTTTTTTTATTCAGTTTTAATGAGTGTTCCTGCTTACACTGAATTAGTATGCGCCTCAAAAAATAGAAACATAGGTATATATGATATTTGGAATTATTAATTTTATGACCTGTATAGTACATTTCGGAAAACATTGTGGCACGGATGCAACATTATTCATATTCATTCGCATAACATGACCGCATGTTTTTTTTTTTCCCCGATCTTGCCAGTCTCCCCATTTTGGTGCATGGTGGTGTTTCTTTTGTACTACAGGACATGCAGAGGAAAGAATAGTACAGAGAGGTCAATTCAGCGCTATATGCAATCATAAGATTCAAATGTTAACAGTTAAAACACACCCAAGGACCATCCTTTCTATATTTACGACAAGTGTACCTGTTGCACTGTACACACTTCTCTCTGTGCTGTGGTTACTATTACATTGAAGGGGCACCTAACACTGACTAAGTTTGCTTTCCTGGGGGAAGCGGCTGTCTTGGAACAAAAGCTTGTCGATGTTGCATCCTCTTTTTCTTTTTCCATCTCCTATTCTTGTAAGAAGCGACAAGCTACTATAGCCATCTGTCTCTGATGCCAAGTATGTAAAAAAAAAAAACAAAGCTAAACAAAAAAAGTCATCTAATAAATCTGCAGTCATCAATTTAAGCAAAAGGTCATGGTGTTGTTTTGTTGATATCCAGAAAATCTCTCTGAAAGCTACACCATAAGCACCCTAAAAGCTTCACACTTGGAATTGTGTAAACCTCTTACCTACTTCGAGCCCACATAAGAGTAAGCATAAAAATTGTTTCTGTTTTAATTTTTTGCTTTGGTAAAAGTTAAAAAATGTCTATATTTGCCAATGAATGGTTGAATTCATATTACCTGTGGTTGAGAGCCCCAAACCACAGGGCTATATTGTGGGCAATAAAGCCCACAGTATATGAATAAAATAAAGGGTTTTTATTCCACAAAGCACCTTCCAATGAACACCTCTCCAACAATTAGCCACAATTATACAATAAACCAACAATAAATCAGCAATCCGTCCTCCTTCTCTCCTGCCTCCCGACTCTGAATCATTTAAGTAAGTCAGCAGGCTTCTTTTTAAACCAGACCCAGGAAATGCTTCTGGTCTCCTGTCCAGGTTGTCCATAGCATTTCCAGGTTGTGTGGAAACCGTCAAAGTCCTCCCCCAGCAGCTGCCTCTGGTGGTCACCACATAACCCAACAGGGCTGCATTTCAGGACTCCAACTCCCATGCCACCCTGCAGGAATGCTGATTGGGTTCAGGTCTGAGGAACACTACCACCTGTTGTGTAGGGAAATGATCTGCTCCCAGTGAGCCTGTTTGCCTGTTCCTTCCATTATGGCTTCATATTCATATTCATATTCATCATTTCTTTATCCTGGCCAGGATGCCTGTCCTTCCTCTCTGGCAAGTAGAGCTGTAAGCAGAAACCAGTAATATCCATCCATCCATCCATTTCCCAACCCGCTGAATCCGAACACAGGGTCACGGGGGTCTACTGGAGCCAATCCCAGCCAACACAGGGCACAAGGCAGGGAACCAATCCTGGGCAGGGTGCCAACCCACCGCAGGACACACACAAACACACCCACAAACCAAGCACACACTAGGGCCAATTTAGAATCGCCAATCCACCTAACCTGCATGTCTTTGGACTGTGGGAGGAAACCGGAGCGCCCGGAGGAAACCCACGCAGACACGGGGAGAACATGCAAACTCCACGCAGGGAGGACCCGGGAAGCGAACCCGGGTCCCCAGGTCTCCCAACCGCGAGGCAGCAGCGCTACCCACTGCGCCACCGTGCCGCCCGAAACCAGTAATATAAATATTTGTATTAGACTATAGTTTTTTTTACTTTAAAATTGAATGAAGAAAGGTGTTCAGAAAAAAACAGCTGCTGACTTAGAAAGTCTATTATGAATCCGCCTGCTTCAAAAAGCTACCAATCTGACATCATACAGATTCTGTGCTGTAGGTTGAAATCTTTTTCCTCAGGATGCAATGAATGTGAGAAATGTCTGAATGATTTAAGGCTGGCTAATAACACAACGTACTACTGTATATTTAAAATGTTGACATACATAATACAAATAATAAGGTTAGCTCTTTAATTAGAAATCAGAGAAAGTGAGAAGGAAGAAGAAAAACCTTGAAAGATTTAATATTTGCAGTAATATATACATACCATACCATATACAGTAATTGTCAATGCCTTCTAATCCTAAGCAGAACCACTGTAGCCTATCCAAGCAAGCATATGGCGCAAGGCAGGCACAATCCCTAGTCCGGGTAACAGTCCATCACAAGGTGAATACCCACAATTACATACCCACATCACACACACACACACGGGTCAATTTAGTGCCACCAATCAACCTAACCTACTTGCCTTTGGACCATGAGAGGGAACCCTCGCAGACACTGGGACAACCTGTAAACTCCACACAGGGAGGACTGTATATACATATATACTGTATACACATAAGTACAGTTAACATGTTTTCTTCTTGTCTGAGTGTGCCTGGAACTGCTTCTGCCTACCTTCCATTTTATAGCCAGTGCTGCTGAGAGAGATTTTCTCACTCTGTGACACTGATTAATTAGGTTCAGCAACTAGATGGATTCATATAAATATGGTGCTTCTGTTACCTTTACCTTTGAAAACAAACTTTTCCTGCCCTAAGTTACTTTGATGGAAAGATCTAAAACCTTGCAGTCTAAGCAATGCAATAAACACTGATCAGCCTCGACATTAAGGTCCACCTCCTGGCAGGAAAACAGCTCTGACGATAGATAGATAGATAGATACATAGATACAAGAAATCTGAAGGTGCCCTGTGGTATTTGGCACCAATCCATTTGCAGCAGATCTTTTCGGTCTTTTAAGCTGCGAGGTGAGGCCTCCATGGATATGACTTGTTTTTCTAGCACATCTTTTAGATGCTCAATCAGATTAAGATCTGGAAAGTTTGGAGGCCAAGTCAACACCTTGAACTCTTTGTCATTGTGGCAGGGTACATTACTCTGCTGAAAGAGGCCACTGCCATCAGGGAATATTGTTGCCATTAAGGCATGTATGTGGTCTGCAACAATATTTAGGTAGGTGGTACGTGTCAAAGTAGCATCCACATGAATTGCAGGAGCCAGGATTTTCCAGCAAAACATTGTCCAGAGCACCACACTGTCTCTGCCAGCTGGCCTTCTTCCTATAGTGTATCCTGCTGTCATCTCTTCCCCAGGTAAACAATGTACATGCATCCAGCTGACCACATGATGTAAAAGAAAATGTGATTCATCAGACCAGGTCACCTACTTTCATTGCTCCATGATCCAGTTCTGATGCTCACATACCCATTGTAGGTGCTTTCAGCGGTGGACTTCAGTCAACATGAGAACAATGCACTGTGTGTTCTGAGACTTTTCTCTCATAGAGAACATTAAGTTTTTCAACAATTTGTGCCACAGTAACTCTTCTGTGGGATCAAAACAAATTAGTTAGATTTACTCCCCATCAGTGAGCCTTATGCACCCAGGACCCTGTCACAGTTTATCAATTGGCCTTGGAAAACTTTTGGTAGGTTCTAATCACTGTAGCACTCCATAAGACTATGGGGTTGTCTATCCTTCACAATTTGGCCCTAATCAAAGTTGTTCAGATCCTTATGCTTGTCCATTTTTCCTGCTTCCAACACATCATCTTCATGAACTGACTATTCACTTGCTGCCTAATACATCCCATTCCTTGGCAGGTGCCATCGTAATGAGTTAATCAATATTATTCACTTCACCTGTCACTGGTTTTAATGTCATGGCTGATCAGTCAGTCATTCTACAACCAGTGTAAGTGAAATTATGTACCACTCTAAAAGTAAATGAATATTGCTTAATGTAAAAACCACAAAGTGTTCTATATTAGTCATGATGGTACTTTTATAATCTCTATTCAGGAGTTGCTGAAAGTGACACAGACAAAAATTGAACATTGCATACAAGCAAAGCGGACTAAGCTGGATGAGGTAAAGCAGTCTCTGGTAATGCTGCAGGTAAGTTTCAAGAAGAAGCTACACAAATATTTGGTATTAAATAACTGAGACACAAACTATTTGTACAGAATCTGCAGGAAGAAAGCCAGGTACATATGGTGAATTCATTTTTTCAAAACTGTCATGTTAATTTCCTAGAGCAGGGATTACCAAACTCGGTCCTGGGGACCCACTGTGACTGCAGGTTCTGTTTTTAATTGGACTCCTGGACTAATTAAGTGAACTGTTATTTCCCAGATTCTGTGTTTTGGGAAACAATATAGAAATTAGAAAAGTAAGTTTGGTAAAAAAAAAAAAAATATTAAAATGTACTAAGCAATTATATGGGAAAAATGTATTTTTCTTTCTTTTTAACATTTTCATCTTGATTTTCATTCTACTTTTCCAGATGTTCTAATTGTTTAAATATTTAGTAATTAGTGGGGCTGACACTAAAGTAGTTGCAGCCTTTCATGATTTTGTGTTGTAGAGAGCAAACGACACAGAGAAAGGGCAAAATATAATGAAATCGACAAGAGAGAGTTAAGCATTTAAACCTATAGCAAAAATAGAAACAGTTCTGAATGTCTTATAAATGCGAAAATCATGCTGTGGTGCTTTTCTGGATGTAGAATAAGAGAAGAGGAAAAAAAATACCAGTTCAATTTGATCAGTGCAATCAATTGTTGTCACTGATTATGAATCTGGTTGGAACAAAAACCAGCAGCCAGAGTGGGTCCCCAGGACCAAGTTTGGGAATCCCTGTCCTAGAGTATTAAAAATGTGAAGTGTAACATGAAGAAAAAAAAGTACCATTGGTTTATAATTTATTCTTTCCTTTTAAATAACATCAGGGGCCTCATGTATAACGCCGTGCGTAGAACTCGCACTATAACATGGCGTAAGCACAAAAGCAGGATTGTGCGTACGCACAGAAAAATCCAGATGCAGGAATCTGTGCGCACGCATACTTTCACGTTCTTCCACTACATAAATCCCGATCAGCGTGAAAAGTAACGCACGTGCACGCGCCTTCTGTCCCGCCCCAACTCCTCCCAGAATTACGCCTCTTTGAATAGCAAATCAATATAAATAGCCTTCTGTGAAAAGACAATGGGAAAAGCACAGGGGAAAATATAAGAATTTCAGCGAATACCAAGTGGAGGCAAAGGAAAAACGTACTATTTGTTGGTTTAAACAGTGGTATAATCAACAAAAGGAAGTTGATCGAGTGACAGAGTGTCGGAAAAACTCGAAAGATCAAATTCACAAAGTCGCACAGTGCCCGAAATAAAAAAGAAATCACATATCAAAGTCGCTGTGAAAAGGTGAGTCGTAGCCCACCGTCTGAGTGTCATATGAAAGCATATTAGGGTACAAACAAAAAACATAGGCACACAGTGGGAAAAAAGCACGAAATGTCAACTTTAATCTCGAAATTTCCACTTTAATCACGTAGTTTATTTTGCCATTAAAGTAGAACATCATAAACTTCATCTTAAAATCGTTTATTTTACTAGTTTCTCAAGTAGCATGTTAAATGCTTTGTTCTGTGTTTGATCTTCTATGTGCTCTATGTGTGTGAATCACTACGTGCTTCCGTTCTTTCTCTTTCTCCGACAGAACACAGAATGCATTACATTCGAGATATTACAGCTCTCTGAATAATTAAAATACTGAGATGTATACGTGATATCATTTTCATGATGATAGGAATGAAAGCATGTTATTAAACATGGGAACACGGTGGCGCAGTGATTGTTCATATCTCACGCAAGAGGCTTGCAGTGCCATGTGCGACCTTCGATGAAATAATTTATTACAGAAGTACTGTCTCTTTCAAACGTACTAACCTCCAATTCCTGTCCTTACTTTTCTTTCTCCAATCGCCCCACAATCAGCTCTGTAATAGACGTTAAGCCATTTGTAAGCTTAGAACGCCGATTCTTCAAAACTTTTAAGGAACATTGAAATATCTTCATAGTACATGTTTAATTATTCTATTCGTCTATCCTTCCAGTGTCGCGTCAGCACCAGCAAGAATACAATGCAAGGCAGGAGCTATCCTTGAACTAGCTACACGCTGCGGCACCGTGTCCTCACATGTTTAATTATTAACAATACAGATTATTTAAATGAAGTTAAAGTTTTATCTGTATACTATAAGCAACATATTTTGCTGCATTTCATCTTAAAAATGATGTTGTCATCATACACGCTTTATAAAGTAGCGCAGGTTGTGCAATATTATAACTGTAGTGTAAGTTTACAGTGAGGTGATTGTACTTATAAGTACAGACAGTTCTACAAGGAGCACTTGATGGACTGATTGAGTGCGTTTATAGTTCTTGGGATGAAACTGTTTCTGAAACGCGAGGTCTGTACAGGAAAGGCTTTGACGCTTTTTGCCGTGGTTGAGGTAGTGTGTACTTGAAACTGTATACCGATAATTCTCTTTCCGATCATCTGCTGATGTGATTCACACTCAGATACAGTGATATAAATACTCCGAGTGGTGCAGTGAGAGTAATATGGAAAAAGATGATCCGCAGTGGCAACCCTTAACGGGAACAGCAAAAAGAAGAACAAGATGCAGTGAGCGTAACAACGCTAAAGCAGTTATGGTATTTGGAATACTATGGCTATTCCCTGGCCCATTATATTGCTACAGGTTAATTACAATCAGATGCATTACACTAATAAACAATATGCAGTTAATTTCAGTGTATTTATAAAGCCGCGTCAGGAATGAGGAGCTAAGAAAGAAAGGATGAGCACACAGGAACAGTAGTTTGACCATTCTGTGGACCATTATATTGTTACAGCTTAATTACAATCAGATGCATTAAATTTATGAACGATATGCGGTTAATTTCAGTGTATTTGATAAAGCCGCCGCCGTGGATGTGGATCTAAGAAAGAGTAACCACACAGGAACAGTAGCACTGCTTTGACGCTGGGTACCGCCAGTCTGCAAAGCCGAGCGGAGAAATTGCATACGCCAAGGTATGAGTTACCGTGGAAATGTGCGTGGCTTTACGCCAAGTTTAGGTTTTATACATCGCGATTTGAGCGTGGAAAGGTTCGTATGCAACATTTCTGTGCGTACGCACCGTTTATACATGAGGCCCCAGGTCTTTAGCACTGGATCATTTTTAAAGATTTTCATACAGCTATCAAATAAATCACATACAACATTTTATCCCATACTGAAAAAGAAACAAACATTAACATCCCACCCATTTTTACAGAGAGAAGCATTTTTCATAATGCAATGAAAGAATTCCTTGCTGTAGCAAAAATGAAGACAATAACCATTTAGGGTTGGGCACCTACTGTGTCATCTTGAGATCTGCAGGATTTAAATGTCAAATCTGAGCAAGTTCAAGCATGAAAGACCTGTTTAAGTCATATGCATTGTAAGCATTTTGCTTTCAGTTTGTAATAGCAGAACTGTTTAGGAGTAGCACATCAGCATCCTTGTAGGCTTAGTGTTCTTTGTTTGATAGTGCCTGGGAAAAAATGTCACAGATGTACTTAAGACATGATTCAAAATCCTCTATCAAAATATACTCTCTATATATATATATTGTGTAATATGTATTAGTTGCACTGTCACCTGAACAGAATACAGAAAAATTCTTACTTGCATATCCAACCAACATGCAGCATATAGGAGATCTCTGAGACAGTAATAAACAAGAATGTATTAAAACTCTTAGCTGCATTTGATTTGATAAAAAACACAAATCAGCTTACTTGATGTACTGATTAAAGCCTTAGACTTTTTTTTACAATAAATAAATCAACTAAAAGTGATATATTTGCACACACCATAGTTGTAAATTAAAAACTAAATATTGTCTATGAATTAAAATTAATAATCCATGTTAATACATATTCCCAAGGTGACCATACCTACAACCCCAATTCCAATGAAGTTGGGATGTTGTGTAAAATGTAAATAAAAACAGAATACAATGATTTGAAAATCCTTTTCAACCTATATTCAATTGAATACACTACGAAGACAAGATATTGAATGTTCAAACTGATAAACTTTATTGTTGTTTTGCAAATCTTCACTCATTTTGAATTTGATGCCTGCGACACATTCCAAAAAAGCTGGGACAGGGGCAGCAAAAGACTGGGAAAGTTGAGGAATGTTCAAAAAAACACCTGTTTTGAACATTCCACAGGTGAACAGGTTAATTGGAAACAGGTGTTTGTCATGATTGGGTATAAAAGGAGCATCCCCAAAACGCTCGTCGTTCACAAGTAAGGATGGGGTGAGGTTCACCACTTTGTGAACAACTGCGTGGGCAAATAGTCCAGCAGTTTAAGAACAACGTTTCTCAACATACAATTGCAAGGAATCTAGGGATTTCATCATCAACTGTCCATAATATCATCAAAAGATTCAGAGAATCTGGAGAAATCTCTGCACGTAAGCGGCAAGTCCGAATACCAACACTGGATGCCCGTGACCTTCGATCCCTCAGGCGGCACTGCATTAAAAACCAACATCATTCTGTAAAGGATATTACCACGTGGTCTCAGGAATACTTCAGAAAACCATTGTCAGTTAACACAGTTCGTCGCTACATCTACAAGTGCAAATTAAAACTCTACCATGCAAAGTGAAAGCCATATATCAACAACATCCAGAAACACCGCCGGCTTCTCTGGGCCCGAGCTCATCTGAGATGGACTGTCGCAAAGTGGAAAAAGTGTGCTGTGGTCTGATGAGTCCACATTTCAAATTGTTTTTGGAAATCAAGGACATCGTGTCCTCCAGGCCAAAGAGGAAAAGGACCATCTGGATTGTTATCAGCGCAAAGTTCAAAAGCCAGCATCTGTGATGGTATGGGGGGTGTTAGTGCCCATGGCATGGGTAACTTGCACATCTGTGAAGGCACCATTAATGCTGAAAGGTACATACAGGTTTTGGAGCAACATATGCTGCCATCCAAGCGACATCTTTTTCAGGGACGTCCCTGCTTATTTCAGCAGGACAATGCAAAGCCACATTCTGCATGAGTTACAAAAGCGTGGCTTCGTAGTAAAAGAGTGCGGGTACTAGACTGGCCTGTCTGCAGTCCAGACATGTCTCCCATTGAAAATGTGTGGCGCATTATGAAGCACAAAATACAACAACGCAGACCCCGGACTTTTGAGCCACTGAAGTTGTACATCAAGCAAGAATAGGAAAGAATTCCACCTACACAGCTTCAACAATCAGTGTCCTCAGTTCCCAAATGCTTATTGAGCGTTATTAAAAGGAAAGGTGATATAACACAGTGGTAAACATGCCCCTGTACCAGCTTTTTTGGAACGTGTTGCAGGCATCAAATTCAAAATGAGTGAAGATTTGCAAAACAACAGTAAAGTTTATCAGTTTGAACATTCGATATCTTGTCTTTGTAGTGTATTCAATTGAATATAGGTTGAAAAGGATTTGCAAATCATTGTATTCTGTTTTTATTTACGTTTTACACAACGTCCCAACTTCATTGGAATTGGGGTTGTAAGTACTTGGGCAGAAGACCATCTAAGAAAAGTTTGGGTTGCTGCTGGAAGACGCGTTGGTCAGAACATTAGCTGAGGGTCTAACTCTGTGGTTTGTGTGTGGATGCCATTGCCCAAGCCCTGAACACTGGGCTGTAGAAATTGGCACAGTGTTTTGGATGAGACGTAAATCTGAAGTCCTGACTCTCTCTTATCAAAAAATCACTGGGCATCTTTCTTAAAGAGTAGGGTGTACCCTTATGTCCTGACTAAATTGGCCATCATGGGCTGGTCATACTGGCCTCCTAATCATCCCCGTCTCTAATTGGCTAACTATCTCATTCATCACCTGGTAGCTAATACGTGGTGAACATATTGGTGCAAGAATGGCTGCCGTCACATCTTTGAGGTGGATGCTGCACATTGGTGGTGGTAAAAGTGGTTCACCACTGTCTATGTAAAGTGCTTTGAGTAGGTTAGAATGCAGTATATGAATGTAAGTAATTAAATCGTCTCAGGTGCACATAGGAAGGGTGCTACAATGTGAAAACTACATCATTCAAAGAATTACATAAACATGTGAAAAAGCTTAGGGATCAAGAAAAAGATAATTTCTGGAGTCACTGATGGAATCTCACATGAATAAAAAGTGAGCCAGCAGTCCGCCACTCCTTTTTTACTAGTCAAACCACCAGTAGTATCTTTCTAAGGATGATAATGCAGCATTGAGAACTATTTATTTAGGTGCGGATATTCTGTCGTGCTCTGGTTTCCTCCCACAGTCCAAAGACATGCAGATTAGGTGGATTGGCGATTCTAAATTGGCCCTAGTGTGTGCTTGGTGTGTAGGTGTGTGTTTGTGTGTGTGTGTGTGTCCTGTGGTGGGTTGGCGCCCTGCCCGGGATTAGTTCCTGCCTTGCGCCCTGGGTTGGAAAATGGATGGTTGGATGGATGGATATTCTGCCAACAGAAAATTAACCACATAATGATTTAAAATCGAAGGCCTCAAGTCTGTTTCTAGGACTTATTTCTGGAGGTAATACTGGGATATTACTTTCTAATTGTAAGATATTTGAGTAGGATTTGGAGGCTGACAAAACTAAATAATGATATTTGAAATGGAACTCGGTACACACAATGGTAATATTCTCCAAAGAGCAGATGATAGGTTAATAAGCAAAAGCAAATGTTTGCATTCAGTATTCTAGATTTGATGGATTAACACTGCTTCATTTATAGTATAGGAAGTAAGGGAATTGGAAGCCACAAATGGTGCATTTACTGTGTCAGAACCAGAAATTTGGGGTAATTTGGATATTGTTTAGATAGGCAAGAAATCTCTATACTTTGTGTGCATTTTTAAAAATGTATTTAAAAATAAATTGCCTTTTGTTTTAGATTGTGTTTAATATTACTTTTATACAATTGATTTAAAATGTTCATTAATTTTATAATTTCAGCTACAATCCTTTCCCTAGTGTGAGTGCTCCATGTGCTCCCTGATGACCTTCCTGTAGCACTACCTGGTGTGGTGGATGCACTGCATGGGCACCTGGAAACACTCTGGGTTTACCTAGTTCCTGTTCCCACAGCACTTCCTGGTGTGGCAGAAGTGCTGCAGTCCATGGCTTCGTAACCATTCGGGTGCCTCCTGGCAGTGGCCACAGGCCTCAACAGGGTTGAGCTTCTAAACTCCGATCCCGTGGCCCAGATGCAAACCAAGGTAGCTGCCCTCTCGTGTCCCAGGGGAGGTATTGTCCCTCTCCCAGTCCTTCCATCCTCCAGGCGTCCCGGCTGTGCAGGAGCCCCAGGTGTCCGCCATAATATATATAGTCTTTAGAAAAACCTTACGAAAAAGTAAAGACATGAATAAATGTCGCAAGCGGCTTGTGATCTACCACTTCTAGTTGTTCATTGGATGCTTTTCTGATGACCAGATGGAAACGGCCACACATTGCCAGCGCCCTCTTCTGACCTCGCTCTGTTCTCTTCTCCTGACGTCTTCGTCTGATGTTTCTTTTCAGACAAGGCATATTTATTATAAAATTCTATGCGGTTAGATACACCTGATTGGCTGGCTGTCAATATGATGAATGGATTTGCTCAGATTCTTTAATCTTGAGTACGTCCGTTTTCCCAAACAATAAATCTTTTGATGTTGCTTAATACTACTGGCATGTCTTCCTTTCCCAGGCTGTAAACCAATTCAGCAACTTGTTGTCCCAGATCTCAGGTTTTAAAGTAATCAGTAGCCTCAGGTATCTCCTGAATTGCTGGTCAGTTCAAGCAAATTTTGTCTTGAACAAAATATAATGAAAATGTACAAAAAATCTACACAATGTACACCACAACAACTCGAGAGACTGTTGTGTGTAAAAATCCCAGGAGTTAGGCTGGTTTAAATATTTTGAACTGCTATCTGGCACCAAAAATCATGCTGCAGTCGAAGTCAACAAGATCACATTTTTTTTTGGTGTTTAATGTAAATGTTGTATCGAACAGTACACAAAGAAATCTCTAGGTTGTAATCTCCATATACCTTCTTTATTACAGCAAAACATGTCTTACAATCTCCTTCTAGGAACTCTCCTCCCATCTGTGACAATGCGGGTTCAGCTCCATGCTCCCATCCGTTGTGCAGGAGCCCTTGAACCCAACACTGTCGGTAATGCCACCGATGAGCTAGACAGTGAGGCAACAATAGCAAGGGGATGGTACAAAAATGGAAAGTGCTTTTATTAAAAAGACAATCGAAAAAAGTCAGGGTTCAAATAAAGTGCAGTAGTGCATTCAAATGTCTTCATTAAATAAATAATCCATATAAATAAACGTGTGAAGGTTAAAATACACAAAAAAACAATCCTTTAAAACGAGGTTAAAACGTACTTCAGGAAGCAGTCTTTAAAAACAAATGACAAGCCCGGTGCTTCTTTTCTGTTAGCGTCTCACCTGCTTCTGCCATGCGGGCCCTGCAACAGGCAAGACACTCTCACTGCAGCTGACCTTCTGCCTACTTCTGCTACTACTGTCAGTCGCCTTTCTGATCCTTGGCTCTGGTTGGCTCCCCCTGACAGCGTCTTGGGAATTCCTCCCACGGCCAAGGCTCTCTCTCACGTGGAGGACACCACATCCCAAGTCCAGATTCCCACTGCCATCCGCGGCCCCATGCGGAGAGTCACCCGTCTTCCGGTCACTCCCGTCCTTCCTGAAACAAACTCTGCGGGAGCGACAACAACTACTACGCCCTGGGTGTCGGCCTAACACCCAGGCTGCCTGCTCAGCTGCCGCGAGCCTGTTCACGCTCGCTCGCTTCCTGCACCCGCTGTCTCTCACTCGGTCACTCACTCACTTTCTGCTTCCTTCTGCAACTTCCGTCTTTATTTCTTCCTCGTTGTCTTTTTCTTAATCGTTTCTCTCCTAACCGTCTCAGGCTTCTCTATATATGCCGAGAGGACATATCAGCTGCAGCACATTAGCCCCAGGAACAATCACGGATGTGGGCAGTCCCTCACCTGTGCACTTAGGTGAGAAACGCCCACACCACAGATCGCCCTGAGACGCTACAGCCACCATGCCCCTTCGCCAAGCCGCGAGCGCGGTGATTATTTATTTAAAATCAAACTGGCCTTTGCTTGAAGAACTGTGGACCCATAACACCACACCATTCCTCTCCCAGTTTTATTTATATCATTTTTGTACAGTGCTACCTACTGTCCAAATTAATAACATTAATAACAAACGCATAACAGTAAGCATAAACTAAAGCTTCTGACTTGTAGCTGAATATTTTTAGGCATTGTGTTGCTCCCACATGTTAAGCTGGTTAGATAATTACATAGATAAGCAGCTGTACAGCTGTTCCTAATAATTTTTTTAATGAGTGCAGACAGCAATACATTTCTAAGGCAATAGTTGGCTGTAAATCTGTCACCATACTCGGGTAAATGTGAAAATTATCTTTTGCTCAACATGGCATTAATGCAGGTCACCTATAGCGTTACTGAAATATAGATGATCTTTGAGTTATCAGACACCAGAACATCCCATAATAAGTGTGTCCCTCTATGAAGATTAAATCAAGTGGTCCTGAATTAAATCTCATGTGTACTCATCACAAGTGTTGACACTTCTTTACAAGTAAAATTAGTAAAACCAAGGAACTAGTTTATGGAAACAAATGAAGCAATTCAGAGGAACGATAAAGAAATTCAGGGGAACAAATCTTAAGTTAATTAAAATTAATTCAAAAGAAGTTAATTAGGAGTATAAACAGGTCACTAATTAAGAAAAGGGTTAGAATGAAAACCTGCAGCCACTGGGGCCCTCCAGGACTGGAGTTGTGCACCCCTGCTTTAGACAATGCATAAACATTAGATCAGAGGGAATCATTAAACAAGAAACCTAAACATGTCTTTTTGCATTGTATACCCTTTAGTATACTACAGTAGTTCCTATTAAGTGATTCTGTTATTGTCATTTTGTTAACAGAATGCATTTTAGAAAATGAAGTTTTTATAATTGCCTGTGAAGGCTACAGCTGGGAATGAAGCAAAAGTAATCAATTACTCCTTAGGGCTAAATGTGTAGCTCAACTGCAAGAGCTCCTAATTGAATGCAATTGTTTTCTTCTCAAAATCATAAGGCCACTGTACAAAAAGAAAGCAGGAAAATGAGAAAACATTCTCTGATTTGATTGCCCTTATTGAGATGACACAAACCAAAGTCATGCAGGTGATAAAGGATGAAGAAATGGCAGCAATAAAAAAGGCCACCAGTCTTAAAGAACAGTTGGAGAAGGAGCTTGCAGAGCTGACAAGAAGAAACCTAGAGCTGATGGAAATTTCAGAAACAGAAGACCACATCCAATTTTTACAAGTAAGGTTACTGTTTTATAAAAAGGGTATGTCACTAAGTGAAGCTGTTTAAGGCAAAATATTTTTTTTTAATTATTTCTGCTCTCTTAGTCTCTGTGTTTCCCTTATGAAGATGAAGACATAACCACCATTACGGTTTTTGTTGTATCTTCTGGAGCAATGAGAAAGGAGCTGTCTCGGTTAAAAGCTTATCTTGAGGAGATTGTAACCTGTGAACCACTGAAAATTCCTTCAAAAAGTTTTTTTGTAATCTTATATTGTATAAATGGAAAATTCTGGAGAACATATTAATAGTATGTAATTATCTCTTTACAAATTATGGTGTATTGAGGTGTGTTACATATACTGAAAAGTTTTTATAACTAAGGCCATTTACTGCAAGGATAGGTAAAAAAGCATTTGGGTCATTGTGTTTATTAAATGTCCTCTCACTTGTGACTGTGTTTCATTGTAAGATTTGTGTGTTCATATAAAGAGGGTCTCTGTTTTGAAAAGACATACATTGCCTAATTTTGCATTTTGCATTTTACTTTTTTGTGTGTTCATTAAACAAAGAGTCAACTCATCTGCTAAAGCAGAAAGAAGTGACAAACAAAGCAAATTTACTGAAATGTAAGGTTTCATAGTTCAGTTAATATTGTATGATATGATTTACTTTTTATATCCTAACATAGTATGGTGGATAGTAATGCTTTAGGCTTAAATTTGTATGTCTTTGGACTGTGGGAGGAAACCGGAGCACCCGGAGGAAACCCACGCAGACACGGGGAGAACATGCAAACTCCACGCAGGGAGGACCCGGGAAGCGAACCCGGGTCCCCAGGTCTCCCAACTGCGAGGCAGCAGCGCTACCCACTGCGCCACCGTGTCGCTGTACTGTATGTGTCATTTACAATACTAGATTTCCTTTTTATGACAAATTCTAAATTTGTGACCTGATAGCAGAGCTGGCTTGTTATTAAGAAAACTGGAAAAAGATGGAATGCACAGTCCTGCCTCACAAATTACTTTGTCATACTTATTATTCGGAATTTCATTTAAAAGTTATAGGTTCTCAAAATTGGTAAAAAGGGGTGAAATATAGAATTTAAAAAGCTATAATTTAAATCGAATTGGCATACGTTTCTAAATAGGCATTGTGCTCAACGTTCGGCAAGTGCTTTTTATACATTTTTAATAAAAATGGTTTCCTCTTTTTTATTTTAGTAATCACTATTGCATTATTTCACAAAGATATTGTCTGCTGCTGTTTTAGTGAAATAAGCAGAGGTTACAAGTTACAAAGCGTTTTATGGAGATAAGGCCATTTATTACAAGTGCAGAAAAAAATAAGCACTTTGGTCATGGGGTTCTTTCTATGTTATCTGACTTGTGTCTGTGTTTCTTTGTAAGACTTCCTGAAGTGTGTGCAGCTGCAAATGAAGAAAGCTGAATGCTTTGGATGCAAAAACATTGCCTGACATTTACGTTTTGCATTTTTCTTTTAGCACGTTCATTAAAAAAGGATTAATCTGATCAGCTGAAACAGCAAGAACTCAGAAACAGAGGAGATTTTCTGAAAAGTAAGATTTTGTAGTTCAATTAATATTAAATAATATGGTTTATTTTTTATAGCATAATATAACATTCTTATACTCACTTAACCCGGTTCATTTTTTGGAGAGGCAGGAGATTACCACAGCTGCATCAGGGACAACAGCCATTAACCAAACACTAACATCTTTCTGAATGTGGGAGAAACACTGAAATACTAGTAGACAAAACCCATAGAATCTGTTTGACTAATGTAAAGAAATGGATTAACTGTTGCTTTTAGGGTGAACTTAAACTTTTAATCAAATGCATCCTATTGAGTCTTACAAGTAAACCCATGACTCTGGACAAATCTCATTAGGAACATCAAAATTATATATGTGTAAACCTGATTAAGTATGAGCCTGATTTCCTTAAGATTCTCAGAATTAAGTTCTCTTACTGCATATCCCACTTTGTCCCTGCCTGCTTCTCTATACATGATTTATCTTCAGTGCTTATTCACTTATTTAGTGTTCCTTATTCAAAGCCCATCTCTCACAATAAAGTTTATTTCCGGCAAGCATTCCATGGGTCTGAAACGCACATGAAGCTTAACTTTTAATGTTGCTTAGAAAACCTCCAGGGCCTAGCTAGTCTGACCACAATTTCATATTGCTCCTGAGGTAGTGGAAGATAATATTAAACATAAGGCACAAGAGGCTGTGATTTCTTCATTACTAATTCATGTTCTCTCTGTGACTTCAATAATGTTTTAATGCATTTGCTTTCTCAGATGCCTGCAAGCTTACCCTAGATATCAATACTGCAAACAGAAACCTCCTGTTATCTGAAGGAAATCTGAAGGTGTCATCCAGTGAGGAAGTTCAGGATTATCCCGACCACCCTGACAGATTTGATTGCCGACGCCAGATTCTTTGCAAAGAAGGATTATCTGGGAGTTGCTTTTACTGGGAGGTGGAGAGAAATGGGGCAGGAGCTGAAATAGGAATTGCATATAAGGGAATCAGCAGAAAGACTGGAGTAAACACTGTTTTAGGGCATAATAATAAGTCCTGGAATCTGTTCTGCTCCAATTCCATTTACGTTGCATGGCATGAAAACAAAGAAACTAAAATAACAGCATCTTTTTGCTCCAGTATTGGGATGTATCTTGACTAGTCTGCTGGCACTCTGTCATTCTATACTGTTTCACAGCCAATGATTCTCCTGCACAGGTTCAAGACCACCTTCACTGAACCAGTCTATCCAGGATTTTGCCTTTATTACTCCGACTCAAGTGTAATAATGTGTCATCTGACGTAGTCAGTTCATTTACTGCCTTTACTGGCTTTCTCTCTGTGGTACTAAGTTTGACTAGTTATTTATGGGACAAGGTAAAGGGCATCGATTTCTGCAAATATATCAGAGTTACTTTAAATTACTCTGAGAACAGTAGCAAAATAAATACACATAAAATACATCAAAGTCTTATTAATAATATTTATATGCAATTTGTAACAAATAAGTGTTTCTGTATTGCTGTGTTATACAATATGGCAAACTTATCTTTTTATATAATATGCTACCGTGGCTGTTCGTTTGTCTGTCCAGGATTTTAAATCAGCTGTAGCTCGCAAACCGTTTCACGTATTGACCTGAAATTTGATACACATATACTATGTGATGTGTACTATCCGCTTTCGGGGTGATGATTTTTATTACTCTTTTTATTTTTATTTTATTTTATTGTAGAATCAACTCTCGGCAGTGCGCAGCAAGGCGGCCGTGTGGCGCGTGTGTACGTGCAATGTTCTCATTCCCTACCACCTTCACGGTCACTTCCCCTACCTCTTGAGGCAGATTGAAGTGAAAAATGAAAGAAAATGTACTAAGTAATTCCAACACAAAAACTAACTTAATCAGCGAAAAGATGCCGATGAAAGAAGAGAAGCAGCGGGCCGCTAGAAAAGAAGAGCTGCTCAGGAAGCAGCAAGCGCATCAACCTCTGAGTAAATGAAGGCTAAACATGCAGAGAGAGTGTGAAAACTATGAATGCTCAAGTCAAGTGTATTCAGAGCACGTTATCGTGCAGTACGCCGTTACTGGTGTTTTATAATTTGCATATATTCCTAGTATGCATTTCATGTATTTTATATCTGCTTTTGTTGTTTCTGCTGTAACAAAACTAAAATTAACCCGTGATTTTGTTGTAATACAATACTATTATTTTTTCCTTTGTAACATACAGTATTTTCTTTTAATTTTGACAGTTTATTTTGCAAATATTTTCAGGAAAGTAATAAAGTACTAACTGATTCAAATGTCACATGATCTGAAGCTGAACAAAAAGAAAGATGTGTTTGTTGTTGTATTGAAATCTGGCATTTTGCGGGGATTTTGTGGGGATTGTGTCCCTTCGACTATGACCATAATAAACTAGTTTTAGAATGGATGGAGAGAAAGTTTGTAGTTCAAATAGAATGTAATGACAGGTGTCACCTTTATTCAAACATGCATAATCCATCAGGAAGTAATCTTAAAATGAATGTCAATCAGTCAAAACTACCAGAAGTTTTTGATTGCTTTTAATGATTTTATTAATACTAGGGGGCTCCGCCACACGCTTGCTTCCCTCGCCAACCCCCGTGTTTGGTTAATCGGATATAAAATTTTAAAAGCTTGATTTTTTCTTTGGAATTGTTTCAGTTTCATTATTTGCACTTTAAAGCTTCAGTAAATACAATATTTGGAATGACCTTTTCTCCAAGATCGTATTGAATTTTGATTCTGTTTTTGGACTTACATCTTGACAACACAACATATAACTGCCCGTGAGTGAATATCGTTTCTTTTTCTCTAATAAATAACCCAACTTTTTTGAATGTTTGTCCCTGTGATTTGGTAAATGTCATAGCAAAAGCTATTCTCATGGGAAGCTATGTGTCTAATGTTATTCGCGGAATATATACTACATTACCTTTCTTTTTGCCTGTTAAAATTTGCATCGCTTCTCCGTGATCATAAATATACACCTGACCGAATTGTGGTTTCTTCGAAATTAAACTTGTCGTTGCTTTAATTGTTGCGGGACCACAGATTCCCATAGCGTATGGTCCATTATTGTGTAAATCTACGTTTTGAGCATTGAATGATGCAAAGGCGAAAAGTTTATTGTAGACTCGAATATTTTGCCTGCAGTGTTTGTGGATTCTGCAGTGGGCTGGCACCCTGCCCGGGGTTTGTTCCTGACTTGCGCCCTGTGCTGGCTGGGATTACCTCCAGCAGACCCCCGTGACCCTGTATTCAGATATAGCGGGTTGTGAAATGACTGACTGTTTGTGGATTTCACTTTCCCCAAACATCAAATCTTTTAATTCTTGCAGATACGCCTCCTCGTTGTGTAGAAACACTGCTTTTCGCTGATGGCAACACGATTTAGACGATCTACAAGTCTCTGACTTAAACTTCAAAGCCTTACAATATTTCCATACATCTGACATATCACCTATGTCCATATATTAGATCTCTATTCGCCTTTCCATTATTTCACCGAGTAATAATTTCTCTGTTTGTGCTAATGCAATCTTTACTCTTTTTTTTTATACTTTTTTTTCTGCTTATATATTCTGTAACTTGCTCTGCATGTGTATCGCGCCTACGTTTTTTTTGTGTCTTTTGAAATCCACTGTTTTCGTTATCTCTAACCTGCTCTGCATGTGTTTCGCCCCCTCGGTTTTGAACCTCTTTATGACGTTTTACTTTGTTTTCTACTCTTTGTCTTTTATTTCTGACCTCGCTTTCTCCTGCTATTTTTTCAATTACACCTGGTCCGTGATGATTATATTCCCTTTTTTTGAGTAATAATTTCTGTTTGTTTGCGCTAATGCAATCTTTACTATCTTTTTTTTTTTTGATATTTTTGAATTTTACTGCTTTCATATTCTTTAGCTTTCTCTGCATGTGTGTCATGCCAAGGTTTTTTTTTTTTTTTTTTGAGCCTTTCGAATTCCACTGCTTGCATAATCTCTTATCTGCGTTTTTTTGTCTCCAACGCTTTTGGGTCTCTTTTCTCCACACTGCTCTTTCTTCTTCGCTTAGTTGTTGACGTTTCATCTAGAACGTATTGTCCATATACACTTTATATGAGCTGAGAGCAGAGGATCTGTGTCTGCTAAAAGCCTTTACACGACTGAGAGTTTTGATGACCGTGGTCTTATATGAAAATGGTTGTAAGTACTGCGTGACTTGCAAGAATCTCATGCTCCACGTCCCTGCAAGATCTCTTGGCACCAAGTCTCATGTTTAAGGTTCCGGCGAGATGCTCCGTGGCCAATCTCTTTCGTCTCGCGAATCTTTTAAGTGTCTACTGAGAAGATCACGTCTCGTCTCCCTGGTCTCCCTACCAAGATTTTTTTTATAATAGAGAGATTAAAGTTCACGAGGTTCAGATGACAGTCATGGTGAGAATATGCAAAACAGCACAAGTAATGATCAGGAAAAGATTTAAACCTAGGACTCTGGAGAAGGGCAGCAGAAAGGTGTTTCATAAAATTTACTTTCATACTGTGTTCAGTGCAAAGCTGTTTCTAGGATTGTGCTGCCCTGCCGCCTCCTTTGCTTTAAGAGGAATCAGCACTGCTAGACCTGTGCATCAAGACCTGGGCACAGCAAAGTATTTAGGACCTCAAATTCACAATTTGAGAATGTCAAGTTATAGCAACATCTGTTTACAAGACTGTCTCAGAAAAATACGCTCACTCTTGAGGGGGTGCCATTTCAGAAAATAAATAGGAATCAGTTGTATTAGTAGTCTTTATTGCTTTTAACGTTTCTTTAAAGAAAATTAAGGAAAAAACACTTAAGTCATTGCTGAAACTATGACAGAGCTTCTATAGGTATCTATTTAAACCAGCAGCTAAATGTGTGTGTTCTGATGATGGTGGCATTATATACATACATATATATATATATATATATATATATATATATATATATATATATATTTATTTATTTATTTATTTATTTATATATATTGTAATATATGGCCGTTTATCCCGGCCAATACCCCCACGCCGCTAGATGGAGTCCTCCCTGCAACATGGAGGTGCCCCGAATTCCAGCAGGGCATCATGGATAATGGAGTTTTACTGCACAGCCCTGCTGGATACCGTGGGGGTCGCCAGGGGATGCTGCAGGGAGGCACAATGGTTTCTATTATAGAATTACAGTAATCCCTCCTCCATCGCGGGGGTTGCGTTCCAGACCTCCCCGCGAAAGGTGAAAATCCGCGAAGTAGAAACCATATGTTTATATGGTTATTTTTATATTGTCATGCTTGGGTCACAGATTTGCACAGAAACACAGGAAGTTGTAGAAAGACATGAACGTTATTCAAACACTGCAAACAAACATTTGTCTCTTTTTCAAAAGTTTAAACTGTGCTCCATGACAAGACAGAGATGACAGTTCCGTCTCACAATTAAAAGAATGCAAACATATCTTCCTCTTCAAAGGAGTGCGCATAAGGAGCAGATAATGTCAGAGAGATAGAGAGAAAAGCAAACAAATCAATAGGGTTGTTTGGCTTTTAAGTATGCGAAACACCGCAGCACAAAGCTGTTGAAGGCGGCAGCTCACACCCCCTCCGTCAGTAGCAGAGAAAGAGAGAGAGAGAGAGACAGATAAAAACAATAAATCAACAATCAATACGTGCCCTTCGAGCTTTTAAGTATGCGAAGCACCGTGCAGCATGTCGCTTCACGAAGCAGCTGCACAGAAGGGAGCAACGTGAAGATAATCTTTCAGCATTTTTAGACGAGCGTCTGTATCGTCTAGGTGTGTGAACAGCCCCCCTGCTCAATCCCCCTACGTCAGGATCAGAGAATGTCAGTGCAAGAGAGAGAGAGAGAAAAGTAAGTTGGGTAGCTTCTCAGCCATCTGCCAATAGCGTCCCTTGTATGAAATCAACTGGGCAAACCAACTGAAGAAGCATGTACCAGAAATTAAAAGACCCATTGTCCGCAGAAATCCGCGAACCAGCAAAAAATCTGCGATATATATTTAAATATGCTTAAATATAAAATCCGCGATAGAGTGAAGCTGCGAAAGGTGAAGCGCGATATAGTGAGGGATTACTGTACTCCCTAGTCACGGAGACGGAAGAAAGGAAGTGCTTCCGAGCTGAAGGAAAGGCGTTTTCCATCTGACCCGGAAGTGCTATGAAATCACATGGACTGATGGACAGAAGCAATTCTGGGTCAAGGAATATAAAAGGACTATGGGAAATCCGAACAGACTGAGCCAGAGTTGGGAGGGAATGTGACAGAGCTGCTGGGAGTGGAGGATTGTGTTTATTGTGATTATTGTTGATTATTGATTTATTATTGAGTGTAGTGGAGGTGGAGTTGCTTTGTGCACATTATTATAATAATGAATTTAAATTGGGACTTTTACCTGGTGTTTGGGCATGTTGTCTGAGGTTTCAGGGGTCGACGGGGATTTATATTCCCACTATATACACTGTATATACAGTATATATTTTATTTAACTAAGACATTACTGTAACATATAAAAGTTGTTTAAATTAATAAAATAAACTTAAAACTTAGCATAATAAGAATATAATGATTGTCTTTAAATAGAAACATTTGCCCACAATTCCTATTTACCATATGCTCGTGTATTGAAATAATGCAATCCACCTATCCAAAAAAATGCAGATCTGCTTTAGTGTGCCCAGAGAGAATTTCACAAATGGGTGTGAGCAACAGAGGATGATATTTGCTAAATTTTAACACAAATTTTAATATATGTACATTTCTGAGATTATCATGATTTAGGTTAAATCAGCTTTTAGCAATTCACTCAAGAGCTACAGTCCTGTTGCTGTTTTGATCTTTTAATTTTATTTTGCCATGTCTGTCTTTTCTATGCTACGGTTAATATTAGCATCATCATCAATGTTGTTGTTGTTCATCTTATTGTTGGACTTTGTAGGTCATCAGATGTTAAGACTGAACATTGCATTACAGTGGTACCTCTGGTCACGACCGTAATTTGTTCCAAAACTCTGGACGTAACCCGATTTGGTCGCAACCTGAACGTAATTTCCCCATAAGATTGTATGTAAATTCAATTAATCCGTTCCAGACCATACGAACTGTATGTAAATATATATATTTTTTAAGCACAAAAATAATTATACCATAGAATGCAGTGTAATAGTAAACTAAATGTAAAAACATTGAATAACACTGAGAAAACCTTGAACAACAGAGAAAACAAACATTGTAAGAGTTTGCGCTAGACGCTTGCGAAGCGCTCACTGTTAACACTTTTTTATGAGTTTTAAGCACAGGGAAAAAAAAATTAAATGCCACTTCTCTTGCAAAAATTTTCAAACCATCCTCTACTGGCTTTAAATTCCTCACCTTTGCCACTCAAAGAAGGATTTTTTTTTCAGCAAATCACCATGAATCTTCCTGGCTTTCTCGCATATGATCAGCTCGCTTACGCTATCCCCTGCAAGTTGCTTCTTGTTCAACCACACTAGCAACAGTTTTTCCACCTCTTCCAGTACTTGAGGCCTCTGCTTGGTTAACATTATAACTCGTTTTGCAACATCAGCTGCTTTGTTAGGCCCTGTATATGCAAACAAAAGAAAATGGGAAACGGAGAATGGGAAATCATTGGTGCATACGAACGTGCGTAGGGAAACTGGCCGCCAGTGTTTTTGTTCGCCACCAGAGCGTGTGGTCATGAACAGATGCAAAATTTTGGCAAACTATTTGATCGTAACCCGATTTGTACGTGTTCAGAAATGTTCGTGAGCAGAGGTTCTACTGTACGAGCGTATGTGAAAATAATATAGAACAATATAAATGGAATTTGCATTGAGTCTGAGCATTTGTAGGTCTGTATTGCTTAAAAAAATGTTGTGTTGCCCAGGGCTATTTCTGGGCAACACATTGTGCTGTGCATAGTGCAGGAGCTGCTGAGGTGCACAACATAAACATTTCCTTGTATTCCAGTCAATTCCAGAAAATTTTTCTAAACAAAATAAAGATAGGAATCTGTACATAGGGCTGCAGTAATACACCCTGACCACTAGAGAGCGCTTTAGGTGTTTGCTTAGACCGCTTATGTCCATATACGGCCATGGTTCAAGGAATAGTTTTTTTGGTGATCACAAATTGTTTTAATTTTAAAGATGCAAGAAATGAAACAATTAAAACCTATTTAAAAAATTGAATAAAACAACACCCCTCCCACAACTATCCTAGCTCTGTGTGGAAAGGCGAATATTTAAAAAAAGGCAGTTATTGTATCATTGAGCCACAGATTAAAAAACAGAGAGAGAGAGGTTGAGGGTATGCGCTGATAGCACGTTGCACCACCCACCACATGATGAAACCACTCGGATTGGGAACTGAGTGCAGCGGGTGATATTTCAGAACCACACTTGGAACAGTGCGAGGTTTTTTTTACGGTGGCAGGAGTGCCAGTCCTGCCACCATCCCCAAAGCTTTCCCTGTAAGTTGGAGGACCTGTTTGCATGGCTGGATGAAGATTAATGTCATACCCAGGTCAAAGCAATGGAAGGTTAAGGGCCTTGCTCAAGGGTCCAATGGAGTAGTCACTTCCGATGTTTACGGGATTTGAACAGGCAACCTTGCCGTTGTTGGCACAGATCCCTAGCCTCAAAGCCACCACTCTGCCCAGACTAAAAAAAAAAAATGTTGAGAAACAAAGTTGACAGGAATTAAAGATCCGTGCATTATCAATCACCAGCTATCCAGCTGATCTGCGATTTTCGGATGTCAGTTTAGAGCAGCAGCAGACTATCACAGATAGCCTTTATGAAGGAATCTGTTCAGTCATCTTGATAAGTCTTGCAATCCATTAACTAAGAAACAGTGACATCAGCACAACAACCTTATAACTCATCATGTTTTAATATGACAACCTTGCACAATTTAGTACTGTATTCTTAAATGCATACAGTTTCACAGCTTTTCTATACCAAAACTTCAATGAATAATTCTGATAACTAAAATATGACTATAAAAAATAAACATTACTGTACATTACTCTAACATTAAAGAGCAGTAAATCACTTTGGGATTGTAATGTCTTGAGAATTGTGCTATACAAAATAAACATTTTCATTGTAATATATGGAAAAGCCAGGAAAGGTCCGTTCATAATAATTTGTCAAACCATCCATCCCTTGTCTGAACCCACTTTTCCATAAAAGGAGCATACAGATTAGGAGCCAATCTTTTAGAAATAACAACAACAACATCAACATTTATTTATATAGCACATTTTCATACAAATAATGAAGCTCAAAGTGCTTTACATGATGAAGAAAAAGAAAAAAAGACAAAATAAATAAAAATTGAAATTAGGGAACACTAATATAGAATAAAAGTAAGGTCCGATCGCCAGGGAGGACAGAAAAAACAAAAAAAAAACTCCAGACGGCTGGAGAAAAAAACAAAATCTGCAGGGGTTCCAGGCCACGAGACCACCCAGCCCCCTCTAGGCATTCTACCTAACATAAATGACCTCAATCAGTCCTCATTGTATTCAGGGTTCTCATGGAAGAATTTGATGATGACGGTCATGTGGACTTCTGGCCTTTAATCCATCAGTGTAGGGACATCATGGTGCTTTGATCAGGTGATGGTGGCGCAGATTACCACCACAAAAAATGGAAAAAGAACAGAAGAGAAACCTTGAAATATTTCACAAGGAGATTGTGCTTCAAGATGAACCAGCACTGATGGATGGAGCTAAGACTGAAGGATGTTGGAAGTGGAGGAAGACCATGTGTTCTGTATTAGGTTGTTGTGAGAGTGATTTAAATATAACTTTTGCTCCTAAAATGTTTGTTTTTTCGATTACCAGTAAGGAGCCATGCAGGAATTTTCATGGCTTTTTTCCCTTCAGGAGGGTGTTTTTGCAATTTTTTGCATGTACCTCATATGATAAGAAAGGGCGACAGGATTGGGGGCAATATGGAACCTCATTCACAAAGTAAGCAATTGAATGAGAGACAACAAGCTGAATTGCACTTTGCAGTCATACAGTTGGGGAAATAAGCATTCAGCATGTTAACATTTTTCTCACTTAACATATTTCCAATGCAGCTATACTCATAAAATGTAAACCTGACATTGGTATTAATGCAATTAAACAACTAGACCAAAGAAATCTTAACATTCCCATCCATAAAAAAGTGAAAGAAAAAAGAACTGAATATGCTATCTCGATGTAATGAATTCAAACTGGGAAGAACTGAAGAAGCATTTCATATTGGTAAGTGAAGCGTAGACACACTATGACACAGAGTCCAAACAACAATCAAAACAGTGGAAGCATTTGATTTCCCAGAACCAAAGAAATTCAAAGTCCAGGCTAGTTTAAGCATGATGATGTGCTCATTTTTTATGAGGTTGAGAGTGTAGTCTGTATTGGTTTTATTGTCTCAAAATGTCCACATAACTGCTCAGTACTATACTGATATGGTTTACATGTGTGTGTAATGGTGGTGCTGCCTCACAACAAGGAGACCAGTATTTGCATGTTCTCCCAGTGTGGGTTTTCACTAGGTGCTCTGGTTTCGTCCTCAGTCCAAAGACATGCAGGTATATGTGTGAGAGGAGCTGGCACCCTATTCTAGAGACTGTTTTTGCTATGTTTCAGATGATTGTTGTGAGCTTCCAGCTTCCCCCACAACCCCACTCTAGATGAACAAGTTAGGGAAATGAATAGATGGATGGTTTACATATGTGGCAGTCATGCAGGCAAAAGCAATGAGGAAAGCTGTTGGCTCCTTCTTCTTGATATCAATGTCTCTGCTCAAACTGTGTGTGATGTGAAGTGGTGATTTCAGGGAGATGCTAAAGCCACGATATTCTGCAGATCTGGCCCTGTGTTTCCCAATCTGAACCCTTCTAGGATGTGCTAGGCCAAAGATGACAATGACAACTCAGCTACAACAGACTGGTTGCACAAACATGACAAAAAACATTTTATCTGAGTGGCATAGAAAAGATTTGTGAACATCATAACAAGTACATCTGTGTTCACAGGTATTGTGTTTAAAAAACAAAATTGTTTGGGTTTACTGTTGGTATTTTTCTTAAGAGGTCAGGATAAAATCTTTTTGATCTTCCCTCTTAAAAGACAAAAAATGAAGAAACATAAGCCCAAACAATTTCAACTGACTATTACAAGACACAAACTGACTTTACCGGATGCTAGCTGCAGCACTTGACATTGCCCTGGTAAGCAATTTTGAGCTCTGGTTCTTTTACCTGCTAATTCAGCTTCAGTCTGTTCTGATGTTTCACTTGCTCTGGACCTCAGTGACACAGGTGAGCCTCAAGGTGGCATTGCCTTTAAAACTCACTGTAGTAAAAAGAAAAAAAAAAGTACCCCTAGGGTCAACATTTTGCATTCCAAAGTTGTCTTGTGTCTCTTCTTGAAAAACTGGGATATGTGTGCCAAATTTTGCTGGGACTGAACCAAGGGTGTGAAATTATATAAAGAACAAACAAGCATACATTGAGCTTTATAGATATGATTCAAATAAACCACAAAGGACACATATAAAACTTCATTTCCTAAAAAAATATAAGTACAAGGAGATATTTTGAAAACAAACACAATCTCAATGCATTGTATTTTTAGAGGCCCAGAGCCATTTTAGGGTTGCAAGATGAAAGTGAATGTGGGGCAAAGTCAGGATTGAAAAAAGGCACTTTTTTTTTTCTTACTCAGAATGCTGCCACCCATAACATTTACTATTTAATCCTGTTATAAGAGCAGACATACTGGAAATATTGAAGAAACAATTGGACTAGAGATCTTTCCCAGTGCAGAGAAGAGTTCACATTGGTTGAAGAAATGATGAGTTGTATGTTCTGCATTCAGAGGAGTTTAGCTTTGAACTCCCGAGACCTCTCTGCAGACCTAGTTGAGCAAGGCTCCATAGTTACAGCAGCACACTTTTTGCACATATGTCACATAGGGCAAATGCATGTGCACAAACACACAACAGAATTCTAAAATAAGTATCAGAATTTAGAAATGAACACATTAGAACAGAATGATTTTGACGGGTACAGGCCATTCAGCCCAACAAAGCCTGCGAGCCCACTTGTGAGTATCTGCATGAACAAGGGTCCAGGGTTAATGGAGTCATTAACAATACTGTTATGTGAATTCATTGTATACTTTGACTCTCATGAGTTGCTGTTATACTCTCCCCAATGTAATAATGCATAATCTATATACAGTATATATATATCTATATTTAAAATCCAACGTCTGTCTGTCTGTCTGTCTGTCTGTCCGCTTTCATGAGAGAACTACTTAACGAATTTAGACCTGTTTTTTTTCAGTAATTTGCTTTAACATTCCAGTTGATTTTGCGACTTGTCTCATTGCACTAAGTATCATAGTTCACTAGCAGGACCGATTTATTTGCGTGAATCCGAGAGAGAGGCTGCGAGCCAAGGGGAGGGGTGGGCTCTCCTCACTCACGCGCCAGCCTCCATTCCAGTTGCTCTACCTCTTCCCATGTGTTGGAGCATACCTTGCCTCCGCTTAGCTAGTGACACCTGTTTGATCAGCAGACATTATCATCTAGAGATTGTTAAGGAGTAACGTTTGACGTTTCTGAGAGAGAGAGAGAGAGAGAGAGAGATCAGAGCTATATGTGTTTTAGAGGGTATCGGCTGATTGCCAGAGATATCATGGCCATGTGCTTTTTTCCCCATGCGAGGGATGCTCTCCCGTCAGAGCTCAACATGATCAGATACAGTGCCAACATTTGACGTTGGAGCAAACCTAACTTCCACTTGGCCAGAATTACGTTTTCTTTTTCTTTTTCACTGATTTTTAAAGTTTGTCCTGTTTCACTACTAAGTGTAATATAAAATGAAGTTCTGGGTAGATGGTGATAAGAAAATCAACAGATACATAACGCTCATTATTTCTCCGCTCATTCTGTGTTACTCACCAGGAATACAAGCACATACTGAAATATTGCAAATAGTCATAAAAATTATGCACATTTTTCCAATGAATGGATTTGGGGGCACTATACTTGTAATGATTGAGATCTCGGACGCTCAAGCCTTCTCTACTTTCAACCTTCTGCAAATTTTGGCAAAAAAAAATTAAAAGAAGGAAATAATAAAATGAATGACACCCATGTAATACGTAACCACCTAATGAATCTATATCTATCCATCTATTGTCATACATGGGCGCCTGATGGTCACCTTCCAGGATCAGGCAAAGTATGCAATACCTGCTGGGGCAAGTGGGATGCCAGTGCTAACAATGCAGTCTCTTTTCTCCTCCGTAGTTCCGAGAAGCCGCCCAGTGAGGGCGCCCCAGCTACATCCCTGTTCAACTGAACCATGCCTCTTCCAGTCAGGGTGACATATCTATCTATCTATCTATATCTACCCTCTATATATAAAAAAAATTAACGAAATCGTGAAACGTTTTCCTGTGATTTTTTCATGCAATGCTCATTTTTCTTCAAAGCCATCTGTCATATCCTATACATCAATATATCATTTCAATATAACCAATTTTACGTCAAATATAATACCTTACATACACATCTGCTCCGCTAAAAATAGTACTAGTTCAGTTGTGTGTTTGCAGTCAACAAATAAATCCTATGTAATGTAATGGCACTTGCTTACAAATTGTAAAACTGCATAAACATTCAAATGCCCGCAAAATCATGACTGGTGATCATGCAGTGGAAATTGTATTTCTTCTATGAATTAAGTTAGATACTGGTGATACTTCAGCAAGTAGATTACCATTGTAGGAGGAGAATGGGCATCCTGGATGACACAGGGAAAAATACATTACCTGGACAGGAGGCCAACATGACAACAAAAACATATTGGCCAGTGGATCAGAGAAATAACTTTGTGTCCAGCCAACAGGAACTAATGGACGGACCAGTAGAAAGTTAGATTCAGGAGAAGTTCCATTACCCATATGCCAGGTGGCAATGATCCTCATATGACAACCTGCAGGGGTGCTTGGGAACTGGAGTCCTGAAGTGCAGCCCAGTCAGGATTCCTTGGTTAGGTTAGAGGGTGCTGTCAGGGGAGGACCTCCCTACTTTCTTTATGGCCCAGAAGTGCTTCCCGGAAGACATGGAGTGGCACCAGAAACATTCCCGAGCCTGACATAAAAGGAGTCTGTTTCAGTAAGTCGGTGTCGGGAGACAGCAGGCAAAGCTCACTGGAGGAGAGAAGGAGGAAGAATTGTTGATTTATTTTATTGATTTATTGTGATTTGGTGGTTTATTACTGGAGAGAGGATTGCATTTAAAAGTGCCTTGTGGAATAAAATCCTTTATTTTATTCATATATTGTGGGCTGTATTGCCATGTCTGTGGTTTTGGGCTTTCTGGTGCCCCCTTGTGGTTACACCATTCATCTTGCATAGGCAACAATTTACAATGATTTTAGCATTTGCTATAACCATAAATAAATCTCAGGGCCAGAGTTTTAACTGTGTTGGAATTTACCAGTGGACCCATAGCAAGTGAAGCAAGTTATCAGGCTTGTTGGGCCACCATAGGTGAACTGTACTATAATATATATACTGTAAATGCAAAGTTGACTGACTTACTTATCAGAAGAGACACTATTTCTCATTTAGATAGAAAGCTGAAGTTTTGCATATTGCATAACAAAGGACATTTCAATACGTCAATAATTAGGGGTAACCCCTGCCCAAAATTGAAAAAATAAATATCCCAAAATTTAAAAAACTATTTGACTGATTGGACTGAAATTTAGTAATCTAGTAAACAAAGATTTTTTTTTCTCTATACTAGGGGGCTTTGCCCACTGCCCGCTTCGCTAGACAACCCCCAGGGCATGTGCTACGTGCCAGCCACTTCATGTTTCTGCCGCTCGTGTATGTGGATTTCACTTTCACCAAAAAACAAATCTTTTAATTTTTGCAGTTACACCTCTTCATTGGGAAGAAACACTACTTTTCCTTGATGGCAACACGAATTAGATGATCTACAAGTCTCTGACTTAAAGTTTAAATTGAACAATATATTCGATCCCTTTTCATTGTTTCATCATTTCACCAAGTACTAATTTCCATTTTTTGTGCTAATGTGATCTTTAGTATCATTTTTTTGAGACTTTCACATTTTTTAGTACTTTCATTAACTCTAACCTGCTCTGCATGTGTATCGTGCCAACGTTTTGGAACCTCTTTCCAGCGTTCTACTTTGTCATCTACTCTGTGTCTTTTATTTCCTGCCCTAGGAGTGGTTAAATCTCTTGGCACAAAGTCTTGTCTCGCGGGACATGAAAGTATCTGTCTATCTATCTATTATAAAAAGAAATCCTGTCCCCTGTCCTAATAGTCTACGATACGTGATCTTTCTCAGAAGATAATTCAAAGACCCGCAAAACGAAAAGAGACCTGCCACGGTGCGTTTCACGGGAACATAGAACGAGAGTCTTGCAAGACACACCCTACTTACAAGCAATAGCAAAAAAAAAACAAATCAGTAGTGTAAAGGCAGTCATGCAGCACACACAGCTCCAGGGCTCAGTGCATATAAAGTGTATAAGGTCAATACGGTAGAAATGAATAGGGTAGAAATGAAATGAATAGGGTAGAAATGAAACGTCGATGATTAAACGAAGAAGAAAGAAAAGCACGGAGAAAAGAGACTCAAATGCGTAGGACAGAAAAAAGAGCAAAAAAGAATAATCGAGGTGCAAATTCAGAAAATAAGGAAAGTAATTATCAGCCCGGAACAAGTGGAATTGAAAAAAAAGCATGTCCAATCCAGCTCAGAATTAAATGACAGTGAGTAAAAGACAAAGTAGAACTTCATAGAGATGTTTACAAACGTTGGCGCTAAACACATGCAGAGCAGGTTAGAGACTATGAAACCAGGGAAATTAGAAAGGCTCAAAAAAAAAAAAAAAAAAAACGTTGGCGCTATACACATGTGGAGAAAGTTAAAGGATATGAAAGTAGGAAAATTAGAAAATATAAAAAAGTAAAGATCGCAGTAGCGCAAACAAACAAACTGCCTCATTTAACTATGCATCAGTCTAACTTTGGTTTTGCACAATAATTACTACACTATTGCACCTTAACACTTAATTCTACTTTATTCACATAATTTTACTTATTTATTATGTTCTACTATACTGTTATCTTTCGATCTCTGACTTTTTGTTAATCTAACTGATATTCTTCTAACTTTGCACAGTTTTTGATAAGCGGATCAGGATGCATTTCACTGCGTGTTGCCCTGTATAACTATGCATGTGACAAATAAAAAATCTTGAAAATTTCAAAAACGGAGTTTACCGCACATGCATTTATTGGTTACTTTGTTAATGTATATATATTTATCTGTCTGCTTATTTAAAAACCTAAATTTAACCCAGGAGTCAAAAACGTTCTGTCTAGCCCTTGTACAAAAACCTAGACAAAAGCTGGGGTATCACCTTGGTAGCCCCATGTACCTTTGGAACTGTGAGAGGAAAATAGCACGACTTTACAGACAAGAGTCCAATGCAGAACTCTACTTACTTTTTTACTTTGTAAAAAAAAATTATTAAATGCTGATGATGTAGATCGTTTTGTCTGTGCTGAAATTCCAAACAGAGAAACCTATCCTGACCTCATTAAAAAGATTCAGCATATTGGGACTCGCAAGATTACAAATATTGTTTTTACAGAAGTTCTGAAATAAAAGTGAAACTAACGAAATAGCAACAATTCAAAGAAAAAACAATCTTAAAAGTGTGTATCCAGAAAACCAAATACGGGGGTTGGCGAGCGAAGCGAGCAGGGGGCGAAGCCCCCTAGTCTCTCTGAAAAAAAATCATGTCTTGTCCCAGACTAAAAAGTCCCATCTTGTCCCAGGATTTTTTTATTATAATAGAGAGATTTGTTAGTAATAATGTTTTACCTGAGGGTTATTCTTAGGGATGGCATCCATCTTTCTGCTGAGTGCCACAAAGGAAGGAAATAAATTGCACTGGGGGTGTGGAGACTGTTGTTTTATGCAAATGAAGGTTACAACCAGAAACGAAGAGGAAGGACAAAAGTTCCACAAAGTTCAAAGAAGACATGCTTGGCAAGCTGCCTCTGTGGGTACACACAATACTTCCTAATATATCGCCTTTATCTTACTCTTTGAAATGTGGTATAAAATTTATAGAAATTCAAAGAGGGGTTGTTCCCTAGGGATTGTTGCTCATGCCTATATACAGTGCATATACTTCAAACAGTGGGCGGTGGGGTATAGCAACTGGCCCTTGGTGGTGAAATACATGCAGTATAGCAGAGAACTGGGATGTCTTCTTAGAGGTCAGACTGTGTTTTGCTGCTACTGTCCAGTTCACTAAGCTGAAAAAGTGAGGTGCTGGTACGATGTATCAGCCCACTTCTGGCCCTGTGTACATCGCATGCTTTGGGAAATTTAAATGTTTGCACAGCTCAGTAGTAGAGTCAGATTATACAGGAGGTGGACATGTGCAAGGCGTTTTAGTGGGCCACTGCTGGCATATTAACCCCTCACAACAATTGAATGTTAGTGTAGTGTGGTACTTTGACCCAAATGCACCCACTCAACTAATAAAAGTATTCACCAAAGGCAAAAAGAAGCAAGATGCAGACTAAACGGAGTACTGCCTGTAATTTGGTCCCACTTGAAGCACCGGCACATTGTACATAGTTCTCCATATTATTTCTTTTTGCCTGTTCTTTTCTGTACAATGCTTAAAACATGCAATTCATTGTACTTCCCACGTAAATGTGCAGCCTGTAAAAGTCAGTGTTCTATGTAATAAGTTGAATTAAACTGCTATTCAGTGTATATTTCTTTGGATCTAAATTCTCCAAAAATCTGTGACGGTACAAGATTATAGTTTAAAGCATTACATTTAAATCTGACTGAAGCTACCATTGGCGGCATGGTGGCGCAGTGGGTAGCGCTGCTGCCTCGCAGTTGGGAGACCTGGGGACCCGGGTTCGCTTCCCGGGTCCTCCCTGCGTGGAGTTTGCATGTTCTCCCCGTGTCTGCGTGGGTTTCCTCCGGGCGCTCCGGTTTCCTCCCAGAGTCCAAAGACATGCAGGTTAGGTGGATTGGCGATTCTAAATTGGCCCTAGTGTGTGCTTGGTGTGTGGGTGTGTTTGTGTGTGTCCTGCGGTGGGTTGGCACCCTGCCCAGGATTGTTTCCTGCCTTGTGCCCTGTGTTGGCTGGGATTGGCTCCAGCGTGACCCTGTGTTTGGATTCAGTGGGTTGGAAAATGGATGGATGAAGCTACCATTGTTGCAGAATGTGCTGCAGAGTGAAATTATATTTTTTCACCCCAAATTCCCACTATTCCTACTAATTACCAGTTCAAATGAAAAAAATGTATTTTCAAATGATCATCAACAAAAGCCAAGGGCAGTCACGAGGAAAAGCAAGAATTGATCTATATGGCATGTTCAAGAGTGAGGAGCTCCAGTGAACTAGTAAATTGTATGTGTCCCGTATTTAAAAAAAACCCCAAAACAACCGACGCCCATTGTCTTAGAAGTAACGAAGCTAGTGAAAATTATCCATCCATCCATTTTCCAACCCGCTGAATCCAAACACAGGGTCACGGGGGTCTGCTGGAGCCAATCCCAGCCAACACAGGGCAGGAACCAATCCTGGGCAGGGTGCCAACCCACCGCAGGACACACACAAACACACCCACCACACACTAGGGCCAATTCAGAATCGCCAATCCACCTAACCTGCATGTCTTTGGACTGTGGTAGGAAACCGGAGCGCCCGGAGGAAACCCACGCAGACAACATGCAAACTCCACGCAGGGAGGACCCGGGAAGTGAACCCAGGTCTCCTAACTGCGAGGCAGCAACGCTACCACTGCGCCACCCTAATGAAAACTAAACGCTAACAAAAACGAATTCCCTTTCTTGTCTGAATAGTATAACGCCAGCAGAGGGCAATATTGTACAATTTCTGAGATAAAAAAAATCCTGGAATAGTAATGTAGTGTAGGGCTGGCTAACAGACGCTTGTTCGGTTAATAAATACGAATTGCACTTGACGATCGGAGCTGTCAATAGTGAATTCATCAGTCAATTACTGCTAGGTGTTACGCGCCAGTTATTGTAATAATGGAAACATTATTAATTTGCACGTCTTTTCATTCATTTACTTACCACGTATCTGAGGTTGTACATTTTATGAAATTAAGAGCTGCTGTATCATAGTAGAGGTTAAGTTCAAATCCTGGATCGAGCGCGGTGTGTATAGAGTCTGTACATTTTCCCCACGTGTATTCCCCCACCGCCTCCGATCACTCCGCTTACTCACGCATTAAAAAGACTCCTATCTTGGTTTGTCTTACACATTGATATTGGCTCTGTGCGGGTGTGTGCATAAATGAATGTGACTTCCCACCGAATGGAGATCCATTTGCGCCCACAACGTCTCATTTGTGCCCATTCCTGCTGGTACCGACTCGTGTCCCAGCCACCTTGACTTGCACAGGGCAGTAAAAAATAATCGATGAAATGCCTTTTTATTAAACATTTCTCGCATATATACATAAGAATAAGTAAACTCAGTATGTCATGGGCTTGAATCTTTATAGAATAACTATTATTCAATTCTATAGAATTCCCACCATGTAACACCTGCCGCAGTCAGACTCCTATTACCACTGCACAGCGGTTTTTCCCGATTTTTATGACTGTGACGTCACAATGGTTAAATAATGCATCTTCATGTTGATAGCGCGGTTACTGCGTGAGGCTAAAAGCCAGTTGAGCTTCAGTCGCAGGAGTGTGCGGGTGCACAAGGAATGGAGGCATCTGCAGTTGTGTTCTTAGTTGGCATCGCGTCTTTTTCAGGTGAGAATTCTACCTACCGGATAACACACAAGCACCGCGCAACAGGTCAGGCATACCGCATCATCTTTACACTTTTTGTATTTTATGTCTCCACAAACAGCTTTGCTTCTAAGTAAGGACCTCCCGCCCCTCTGAAATTCCACTCCGCAACTCAAAATCGATACATCAACCGTAGCTGAAGATCTTAACCGAGATATAGTAGTTGTCATTTGCAATTTTGCGAGGTTGGGCTGCAGACAAGTAAAGAGGAGGCGCATAATAAGATACCGGTGGAACAAAAACAGACTTTGCATTTTCAGGGTCCTTTCGATCTTTAGGAAGGAGAAAACAAAACAATACAAGGTGAACACAAACGAAAAGAACGCATCAAGGAATAACTTTTCCTTAAGGATGGTGGAGGCTGCTATTATAAAGCACAACCGTGGTGAAGTGGTTACTGCTGCTGCTTCAGTTTCAGAGGCTTGGATTAAAATAACTGTTTATGTGTAGCTGGCTCATCCTCCCAGTGTGTTTGTGGCTTGCCCCCAAATTTCAAAACTGTACATTTGCTTAATTCACAATATACTGTATATATATATATATATATATATATATATATATATATATATATATATATATATATATATATATAGCATTGCATTAACTGATTGGTATGCTGTATAGCCTCTGTAAAGAAATGTACTTACGTGCATGTCTCCCATACATTGGTGAAAGTTGTATATTTGAAACTATAAATACAACACTGTACATTGAGCACATTATCAGACAACAGATATAAAATAAGAACATACTTCACATATGCTCATATAGGTGTTAGTATGAGTTGCTGCTAATTAATTTATGATCTATGCGTATAAACTGCCCCTGCATCTATTGGTGTGGATGTATATGGCCTCATACTGTTTGTAAGAACATTAGTGACTATGCAGGATGGTTGAGGGCTCTGATAATAGTATTCATGTTTCTTGGCCAACATTTGTTATATATCTCCTTAGCAGATGGCATCAGTGTGCCAGTAATGTTCTATACTAACTTTGACATCATCTGCAGCAATGTGTGGTCTTGAGCTGAGTAGGTGGCACACCAGGATGTTATTTAGCCAACAAAGACGGATTCCACTATGTACTTGCATAGCTGGGGATATAAAGGCCATCCTCTTACATACAGTATGAGAAAGTAAGGTTGTTGATAAGCCTTCTTGAGGATAGCTGAGGTGTGTTGTGCTCAAGAATAGTTTTAAATGCTACAGTCTAACACTGTCCTGGCACAGCATTTATTTTTCCATCCGGGTGTGCCAGGATAGTACAAAATAAAAAGTACATGTATAAGGAATCCTTTATGAGCCTGTTGTGGAGAAAACCAAACTGGGATATTACATTTACCACAGCATTGAACAGTCCAGTGGACGTGGTCTCGCAGAGGATCTTCAGCAGCCTGTCACACACATATTTCTCTGAGCCTTCTCGAAAAGACGGGCCTGCTCACACCTTTTTTGTACAATATGTCTGTGTTGTCCACCCAATCCAGTCTACTCTTCACAATAACCCCCTGGTATTTATAGAGATTTCACTTCTACCCCATTATGGTGACAAATCTCTGCTACCAATTCTTTTCTGCTAGCAATGATCTCCCAACACTATAAGCCAATGCTCCCCAACACTTGGCTATAATCCTCCTCATCCTCTTTTTTATGTATCCCTATAGAATAATGGAGAAGTCAGGTAAAATTCAGTAGACTGTATAAATTAGAGTTATTATCTTCTCAGAAGAGGCTGAAGAGGAACAAGAGACATGACTGTTCACTGAATTGCCCCTGTGTTGCTGACCTTTGTATCTGAATTACTATCCAGGAGACTCAGAAGCTGCTGCCTGTCCATTAGAGAGTCCATGATCCAGGATGTAATGAAAGGACCTAACTGTATCACCTTGCAGTTGTTCCCCAACCAGAAAGTCTGGATAGTGTAAAAGTCACTTGAATAAAAAGATCCTTGCTATAGTGTTGTCTTTGTTCAGGTGAGAGTTTGCTCTGTGGAGCAGTATAATCTAACCTACTGTATATATACCTAGTAGACAGACAACAGGGGCTTGAGGTAGTCTGTAACTAACAGTAAAATGCTGAGAAATGTGCTCCACAAGATCATCTAGGATGGCCAAATATGCACAGCTAGCTAGCTGGCTGGCTAGTTCCTCCACCCCGAGACCTAGTTTGAAATAAACGAACAAACTTTACTAAACTGAAACAAGTCACAAACTCAAGAAAGCTATATTTATGTTTTTGTGCACAGTAGGATATGTACAAATGAAAATAGTGAGCTATATCGCTAGCAAATAACAGACTATGAATGGCAGCTTGTCTCACAACTTCACTTGCCAAATGTTTGCATAGGACTGAACTTGAAATGCCCAGATGCCAAAACGCTGTCAATCAAAGAGAAGTCCAGCCACTTTGACTGTTCCTCCAATCATCATGCAGCAGCCCAGCATCCTGGCCAGCCCAGTACCCCATTTAATCCCAGAGATGCTGAGCTTCCCTGGAAATGTCATTTCAAAGCATTCATCCAATAAATGTCTAGCTTTGCTGCACTGAAAACAAAGCATATTCTGAAGTGCCATTGAAGTCCAATGAAGCAGCACTTAAAATAGGTTTTAATGGAAAATGCTTCCATGGGAATGTATGAGGGGCAGCACAGTGGCGCAGTGGGTAGCGCAGCTGCCTCGCAGTTAGGAGACCTAGGTTTGCTTCCCAGGTCCTCCCTGCGTGGAATTTGCATGTTCTCTCCGTGTTTGCGTGGGTTTCCTCCGGGTGCTCCAGTTTCCTCCCACAGTCCAAAGACATGCAGGTTAGGTGCACTGGCGATTCTAAATTGTCCCTAGTGTGTGCTTGGTGTGTGTGTGTGCGCGCCCTGCGGTGGGTTGGCACCACTGCCTGGGGTTTGTTTCCTGCCTTGCGCCCTGTGTTGGCTGGGATTTGCTCCAGCAGACCCCCGTGACCCTGTAGTTAGGATATAGGGAGTTGGATAATGGATGGATGGATGGATGTATGCGGGGAAAAAATCACGTTAAATGACCTGCAAGAAATTATTGCTGATTCTGAATGAACTCGCCATGAATTTGAACACATTCCAGCACACTCTGTGTATTAGCAATGTAACTACAGCAGTACAAATTTGACACATTTCTTTGTGACATTTAAGAGGAGGTGGACCTTCCCTTACAGATTTAGAGAAGTTGCTTCTGGTTGGGTCCTTTCTGTTTTGCCAGGGTATGCACTGGCTGCCCCAATCCAATAATGCAAAAAATATGGAATGAATGGAAAATAATTTGTTAACACTGTAGAAAAACTCTCTTTACTTTGAGGGTAAAATACTAAAATTTTTAAGATGGATGGACATGAAGTGCTGTACTTGGAGGATAGCGCAGAGCAAGTAGCTGAACTGGATCCAGCCATGGCTTAGACATTGACTGCTTTCAATGCAGAATATGTATGCTGTTTTTATGTTCATGTAGCTTTCATTCTGATTTAATGTTTATGCTGAACGGAATACCATAGAGGTGTCCTTGTCACCTTGGTGATTATATCAACCCAGTTTTTCCCGGAAATGATAAAAAAAAGGTATGGGTCAATTGAATAAGTATAAAATAATTAGAACAATGATTTTTATTATATATGAAGCTGGTTTGAAGAACAATTACTGTTTATTATCTATCATTTTCTTCCTCAAAGACTAATTTACAACTGCTAAAGATGATTTGTGTGCCTTTTATGTAACAATATGGGTGGCACAAATCCAGAATCCCGAGTTACACTCCTGGTCCAGTCACTGATTTGGGGAGTTTACATGTTTTCCCTCTTTCTCCAGAAGTTTTTCTTCAGTTGTTATGATTCTAAACTGACCCCGATGTGAATGAGCAGACCCTGCAATGAACTGATGTCTTATCTGGGTTGGCTCCCTCCTTCAACTCAGTGCCGCCAGAATAGGCTGTGGTATCTGAATTAGATTAAGTGGATTTAATAATTTTATATACTTTTGTTATTTCACTGTAATTGACAAGAATAATGGTAATTTAATGGTTATTTAATACTTTTACACACAACCTCCTTTTTTGTTATTCTAGCAGTGCTTGCTTTGCAGAAGAACAATAATGATCTTAAAATAATTCCGGGGATTCCTCAGCAGACTGAGCAAGGTAAGCAAGAAGGCTTTATTTTAACACTTATCTCTATAACACATTTTCAAACAAAGGATGTAGCTTAAAATTCTTTGCAAGATGTCAAAGAAATAGTTACATGCAAAGAAAAACTATTTAAAATTGGATAAGAATAATAATGCATAAATAGTATACAAAAATAAATAATGCACCATATTACATATGTATTATTATTATTATTATTATCATTATTTAAAAAAATCCTGGGAGAGAATGACTAGGGAGACGAGACGTGATCTTCACGTGAAGATCACGGAAGACACTTAAAAGACACGCGAGACGAAAGAGATTGGCCACGGAGCGTCTCGCAGGGACCTTAAACATGAGACTTTGTGCCAAGAGATTGACCCAGGACCGTCTCGCAAGGACGTAGAACATGAGATTCTTGCAAGACGCGCCCTACTTACACCCAATATCAGATAAGACCATGGGCAGCAAAACACTCAGTCATGTCAATGCTTTGAGCACACACAGATCCAGGGCTCTCAGCGCATATAAAGCATATAAGGACAATACGTTATAGATAAAACGTCGACGACAAAGCGAATAAGAAAAAGCGCGGAGAAAAGAGACTCAAAAGTGTGCAAATTCAGAAAATAAGGAAAGTAATGATCAGTCCGGAACAAGTGGATTTGAAAAAAAGCATGTCCAATCGGGCTCAGAATTAAAAGACAAAGTATAACTTCATAAAGACATTCAAAAACGTTGGCGCTATACACATGCAGAGCAGGTTAGAGATTATGAAAGCAGTGGAATTCGAAAAGTTAAAAAAAAAAACAATGGCGCGATACACATGCTGAGAAAGGTAAAGAATGTGAAAGCAGGAAAATTTGAAAGTATTGTAGCATCCCTTCCAGGCTGAAGCCTTTTTTTTTTGGAGTGACTGTTAGGTTCGATTGAGGGAGGGCGGAGTACAGCATGGAAGACTGACAGCGAGGTATTGATTGATGCTTGGGGAGGGGTGGGGGGGGGTTCCTGGGATGGGAGGAGGGGGTTGGAGAGGGTGCTAGAAAGTTGTGTTTGGGGTTATGAAGTTGGCGTTCTTTTTCTTGATTGTTCAAGTAAAACTTTTGTGAGACTTTACTACGTCTGTCTGTTTTTTTTTTTACTTCTTCTCTTTTCGAGCCGGACACGGAGGTCGTTACAGTATTAAAAAAAGATAGTAAAGATCGCATTAGCACAAACAAAAGGAAATTATTACTCCAAAAAATGGAAAATAATCATCACGGACCAGGTGTAATTGAAAAAATAGTAGGACAACGCAAGGTCAGAAATAGAAGACAAAGAGTAGAAAACAAAGTAAAACGTCATAAAGAGGTTAAAAAACAAGGGGGCCAAACACAGGCAGAGCAGGTTAGAGATAATGAAAACAGTGGAATTCAAAAGAGTCAAAAAAAACGTAGGCGTGAAACACATGCAGAGCAAGATACAGAATATGAAAGCAGAAAAAACGAAAGTGTCAAAACAAAGAAAATAAACATTGCATTAGTGCAAACAAAGAGAAATTATTACTCGAAGAAATAATGAAAAGGCGAATAGAGATCGAATATATGGACATAGGTTATATGTCTGAAGTATGTAAATATTGTAAGGCTTTGAAGTTTAAGTCAGAGAATTTCAAAAATGGAGTTTACCTCACATGCATTTATTGGTTACTTTGCAAAAAAAAATGATTAAATGCTGATGATGTAGATCGTTTTGTCTGTGCTGAAATTCCAAACAGAGAAACCTAGTCTGAATTATGATACAAAGTCATTAAACACATGTCTCACGGACCTCATTTAAAAGATTCAGCATGTTGGGACTCTAAAGATTCCAAATATTGTTTTAAAGAAGTTCTGAAATAAAAGCGAAACTAATGAAATAGCAACAATTCAAAGAAAAAAAAATCTTAAAGGTGTGTATCTGGAAAAGCAAACACAGGGATTGGCGAGCAAAGTGAGCAGGGGGCAAAGCCCCCTAGTTATTATTAAAGAAATGCATGTAAAAGCACCAACATGGGATGAAGCATGTCTAGATGTAGTAATTTGTAATAGATCTGATTCGAATGCTTAGGTAGAGTATCTTCTGCCAGATGGATGTTTTTATCCATGCAAAGATCCCAGGAAAGGAATCCAGCAAAACAGTTATACCAGTTTGGAAGGTGGAAGATGATATTTCTGGCTCCATAACAGAACATGGCCTTCAACCAAGGAAAATGCATAGCACTGACAAGTTACATGACCGTTACACACAAAGCATTTGTGGAGGTGGAGTGTGGTAATTCAGGCTATCCCAGTTTCGTTTTCTCAAAAAAAGGATTCTTTGATGTAGGATTTTCAGATGAATTAAATATAATTCAACTCATTTTCATTCCAGGCTTTAATGCAACAAAATGGGAAATGTTAAGGAGAATGACAACTTAATTTAAATTTCCATAATTATATTGTACATGACTATTAAATACTCCAACTCTCATAACTATGCATTGTTACAATTTGCTTATTGTTTAACTTGAATAATATGGATAATTATATAGTAAGGTATTCAGTACTTTTGAGAGTTCTTTTTTGGCTATACAATTACTCTAATTATTCAGTATGTACTGTAGTTATGTGTCATGTCATAGTTACAAACATAGTTATTAAATAATTTTCTTGTAATTAAGGTATAAATTGTGGAGGCTTTTTATAAGTACAGTGAACAGTGAATGAAATACTGGATTTCCATGTTTTAATAAGTGCACCTAAGACTTTGAGAAATACATTTTAAATGTATATATTAATTTTTTAATTGATAAATATATTTTTTTTAATAAATAACACAAAATAGCTAGCTTTGGTACTGTGATAACTATGCTTTTGATTTGACAGATGCACTTAATAGAAGTCCAATTAAAATAATGCCATCATGGTCCAGAGGCAAGTGTGTTTTTTGTGTTATACTTAGGAAGTGGTTGGTATTAATGTGTCCTTTTCACTAGTGTTTAAAAATTTCTTGCCTGATGAAATTTATATTTACTTCAGCCACAAAGATAGCACTCAGCAAGTCAATAGTAGTAGTAGTAGCCTCAATGGTGGTAATATTGCCATATGAGATTATTACTTGCACAACTGACCTCCATGTAACATGTTAGCACTCACACACAACTGAACAAAATACAACAGAAAATATTTGTCATTACATACTGTACATAATAAAGATCTCTCTCACTCCTTCTCTCCCTCTCTCTTTTTCTCTCTCTCTCTCACACACAATCTCTCTATTTATATATTTATATATAAATATATACTGTGCAGCCATCAAGAAATTTGTTTATCCCTTACAAGTCATTGAAAAAGTGCTGTATCTTTCCTGAAAAGTGACTAAATGAAAAGCAATTGCCCCATGTAACCTCCATGCTTTTGATATGTCACCAAGTAAAGCAAAGCAAGTGAAAAAGAGATCAAGTATTGCTTATTCTACAATTCTAAAATGACCTGGACACATTTGTTGATACCCCTAGAAAAACAGTGGAGTGATTTTTCAAACTAGCTATTTTCTTTAATTAGTATCACACAACAGTTACAAATATTATTAAGAAGTTTAAGGTCCATGGGACTGTAGCCAGCTTTCCTAGGCTCGGTCACCAGAGTAAAATCGACCCCAGAATGGACAGAAGGATAGTGAGGATGGTAGAGAAAAACCCGAGGACAGCTTCCAAAGAGATAGCAGCTGAACTCCAAGGTCAAGGTCTATCAGTGTCTGATGAAAACATACGTTGTATTTGGAGGGACAGTTTTCAGAAAAGAACAGTATTCCTACTATGAAACATGGAGGAGTCTTGGTTATGTTTTGAAGTTGTTTTGCTGTGTCTGGTACTGTATGCCTAGAGTCTGTGTAGGGAACAATGGAATATCAAAAATTATGGAGCAAAACATACTGTCCAGTGTCAGAAAGCTCTGTCTCAGTCACAAGTCATGGCTTCTCCAACAGGATAATGACCCAAAAAACAATTTCCTCTCAGGGATTAACAAAGTCAGTCAATCATTATCCAACCCGCTAAATCCTAACACAGGGTCACAGGGGTCTGCTGGAGCCAATCCCAGCCAGTACACAGCACCATGCTTTACATTGAACCTGTCAATTTCCTCAGTATCAGATTCAAAACTGTAGTGAATGCCTGCTCAGTATGCTACAAACACTGGAGTGCTGCAAAGATGTGCTGACAAATTACGTGGATCTCAGATTTCAACTGGTTCCACGGGTTATTAATTGTATTAATTTACATATGTTGATTGGACTTTTCATCAGATTTTCTTGGACCATTACAATATCAGATTTGTGATTTTGTGAATAACATTAGATGAGCATTACTACTACAACCTTAGACTGTTTACTGCCTACTGTTTTTACAATTAACAATACCTGTGTATTCACATAATTCATTGTCTTTCATGAGATTAAGTAAACACTTTCATATGAAAAGGACTTCTACTCATAGTCCAAGGTTGTCAGCATGCAAAGGCAATAAAAGAAAACTTATAGTTTAATATATATACTGTGATTACCAGGCCATCACAACAGTGGGTGTTTCATTTTCTTCGCTGGCATGTTCCTTTTATTCTCTAATAGTGAAACATGAAATGCAGTGGCTAGTAAATGTTATTATGGACATGAGATCAATGCTGAGGTTTGAGCTGCGGCAGTCATACAGGCTTCCTGTCAGCTTACGTTCTATAAATGAAGGTCACTGTTATCTTATTAATTGTTCACTGATTCAAAGAATGAGTTAATGGAGAATAGGGCACTGTGTCTTAAATTGCAAGGTTAACAGTTCAACCTCTGTCTCTGGCCCACTATGTGACCTTGAGTAAGTCATTTAACTTGGCTGGGCTCCAATTTTTAAAAACATATGTACTATAAACTGTTGCATTTTATACTAATACTCTAAATAATATTGTCCTGCTTCTTCTTTGCAAAATTTCAATAAATAGATGTCAATTTTATTATCTATCATGGAAAGTGAAATTATTAATAGGCATTGATTTTAATGACCACACAGGAATAGATAAAGAAATACAAAAGAAGGAAAAACGAAAGCAAGAAGAGCGAGGTGAGTGTTGATCACTGATTGATTGATGCTCATTGAATGTTGTGTGTCGCCAGGTGACTGTTACAATGATCAGAACCAAACGGCTGTTTACAAAAGCAATATTATTTAGAAGAACAGTCAGTCAGTCATCGTCCAACCTGCTATATCCTAACACAGGGTCACGGGGGTCTGCTGGAGCCAATCCCAGCCAGCACAGGGCACAAGGCAGGAACAAATCCTGGGCAGGGCACCAGCCCACCGCAGTTGGACTCTAACCATGCTCTGATTGGTTCGTGTTTATTATGTGGCCCCTCTCTGATTGGATCCTGTTCTTTATATTGGTCATTGGTTGAGGGACACTGTGGGTGTCTATTTCACATTTTGACTGTTACATGTTTTGAAATACTAACTTGTTTTGAAATTTTTTAAATAAACTATTGATCACAGAAAAATAACAATGTTAATCAAAAATCAAAGATCAAAATACCAACAAGAAGTTAGTTAACCAGAAAATGTTTTATTTCCAAGATTCACACATTAAACTCTATTTTTATCAAATCTCAGCCTATATATGGTCACACCAATGATGTCACATATCCCACACTCCCGGGTGGCTGTGTGACTGATTATTGTAGCAACAGCTAATATAGACACTACAAATGGTGATGCATGTTATTAAAATTCCTCAAGTAGTGGGATAAAGTAAAACAGATAGTGAAAAATAAACATCAGAATCAAATTTCATTTTTTTAAAACAATTTTGCTGTATAGTTCTCTAAACTCCCAAGGAAAAGCAGAAAAAAATATTATAATATACCAGTTACAACAAGATAATGTCATCAGAGACTATGAGATCAGTAACAAAAAGATGAACAGATTTATTTCCTCAAAAACAGAGGCCAACATTACAAAATAAGTGGATTGGACCAGACTTCAATTGAACTCATAGGGTTATGTCTGGCTTTAATATGTCGGCCACTCTGATCACATAACTGTCATGTAAGAAGTAAGAGAAATCTCATGATTAGCAGCAGGCAGCATGTGAAAGATGGAGCCAGGGACAGAACATAGCCAAGAGGCTGTGCTATCAGTCAGTTTTAAATCTGTAATGAGTGAATGAAATTGATATATCTTCATAATTTTATGGGGTCATTCCAAAGTCTAGATTCTATAAACTTTAAGGGCATGTTAGGGACATGATGGTATCAGCAGAATGGAATGTCATGATAAAAGATTGGCTATCCATCCATCCATTTTCCAACCCGCTGAATCCGAACACAGGGTCATGGGGGTCCCAGCCAACACAGGGCACAAGGCAGGAACCAACCAGGGCAGGGTGCCAACCCACAGCAGGACACACACACACACACGCACACACACGCACACACACGCACACACACACACACACACACACACACCAAGCACACACTAGGGACAATTTAGTATCACCAATCCACCTAATCTGCATGTCTTTGGACTGTGGGAGGAAATTGGAGCACCCAGAGGAAACCCACACAGACCCGGGGGAGAACATGCAAACTCCACACAGGGAGGACCCAGGAAGTGAACCCAGGTCTCCTTACTGTGAGGCAGCAGCGCTACCACTGCGTCGCCAAAGATTGGCTATGAAATGTTTATTCAACCTTGAATGTTCTGGGTGACAGTGCATTTTGTCCAGAGCTGGGATTTAAATGTTAATGGGTGCAAGTCTGAATACAGACTTTGCCATATTTAAGGAGAACTGCATGATAGAAGAGGAGTCCATCCAAAGTTCTTTGTGAGTAATGAGAGTCATTAAGTTCAAATTTAAAATCTATTCATTTGTCTTTCAGTGGTTTGCAGATCAAGCTGTCAGACATGCAATAATTGTTTGTTTTTTTTTTTTTTTTGGGGAAAGAATCAAAAAACTACAAGGATGAAGAGAAATGGTGGGGTGGTGAGTATTTTATCTTATACTGAAAATTTTAATTTGTATCAATGGCCAGTTTACTGTTTTAATTTTCTATTTATTGCATATTGGGGTCTTCTGTTAAAAAAGCATGATTTTTGCCACACCCTGCCACGATTTGTAGGTTACACGCTTTTGATTGCATTTTCAGTGATGTCAACTGTCAGGTACAAAGTTCACTTGACCAAAGCTAAGAGCTTCTAGTATAAAATGTACTGTAGATTTCTGGAATTATCAGCAGAGACTCTGACACAAATACACAGAACCTTTTTGTCCTGACAATATTTATATTTCCAAATTAATTTTTTGTTAGTGAAAGATAATTGTTATTCAAGAAAATCAGTAAAAAGTAAATTTGAAATCTGCTACTTTTATAATTATCATGTAGAGCCATCACATTAATATTTGGTTGAAGCAAATAAAATACAGTATAAAATGCAGTAACATGTCTGTTTTTGAGTGTGAATTAAACAGTTCTGTACACTGCCTTTAGATGAAATACACATTTCTGTCCAAATAGATAAACAACTCAATTTAAACAACACACATAAACAATTCGGGCAGCATGGTGGCGCAGTGGTAGCGCTTCTGCCTCGCAGTAAGGGGATCTGGGTTAGCTTCCTGGGTCCTCCCTGCATGGATTTTACATGTTCTCCCCGTGTCTGCGTGGGTTTCCTCCGATTTCTTCCCACAGTCCAAAGACATGCAGGTTAGGTGCATTGGTGATCCTAAATTGTTCCAAGTGTGTGCTGTGTGTGTGTGTGCCCTGCGGTGGGCTGGCACCCTGCCCAGGATTTGTTCCTGCCTTGCGCCCTGTGCTGGCTGGGATTGGCTCCAGCAGACCCCCCGTGACCCTGTGTTAGTATATAGTGGGTTGGAAAATGACTGACTGACTGAAATAAGAAATTTGGGCTTGGATAATGGAGAACGGCTGTTTGTCAATAACAGGCTCGTATATGGCAGTAAGATGAAGTCTGACCTGTTCAGATTATATCACAGGTTTATATTTAAAGTCATTAATATTTGAATAGAGGAGGTCTAGCTTAAAGTGTCCACTAATGAAATATGTTGATGGAAATGTGTTTCCTTGTTTGATGTCACCAGCATTCAGAATAATTCATCATCAAGATGTTGGTAACAGAATGAATCATTTCTGTGGCTGAGTCAGCCAGGATGATGTAACTTATCTTGCATTTCAGTGTGGATCACACATTTAATTATAATTGTAAGGTGTTCTCTTTTTCACAATTGCTCATGCACATGAATCCCCAGTTCTCTTCCTGCTTTTTCCACTCAGTCTGGTGAAACCTGTCCAGACCTCAAATAGCATCTGAAACAAGAGGCTCAAGCCAGTTCTCCACAGTACTTAAAATGTCACAATGCCCAATCTCAACATAACTCATCATGGGATGTAACAGTAATGTAAAAGCAAACAAATATTTCTCGTTATATGGAGTCAGGCTAGGTCTGAATCTTTTCCAGCTTACTATTATCCTTGCTCCATATCTTCACCTCTTCCGTCCGCGGATGAGCTTGTAGTTTTTATCTTCACTCAAGATCTTCACCCTTTCCATCTTCAGAGGAGCAGCTCCTTAGGCAACAGTAAGCGCAGTGCAAGTAGGTGAATACAGGAATATTTAATATATCTCACCTTACGTTCCATAGAGTCTCTTACATTTTCAGATGTTATAGACGTTGGTAGCGTCAGAGTCTTTACACTCACCCTGTGACATCTCTCAAGTTCTCTCAAGTTTGCAGCTTGTCTGAGAGGCAGTTGAGATAACCCAATAATCAGGTCTGCGTTGACAGCAGCGTGTCTTCATTTAATTTAAAAATCCATTCAAATTTATAATAACAAGCAAGAGGCAAAATCTTAATAATAATACTTAATAACATTAAAAACATATACAGTAATAATTGTAAAAAAAATGTAAAAAAAAAAAAACGAGTGAGAGAGAGAGAGAGGGGGGGTGTGCTTCTTTAAAGGCTGTTGCATGGCACAGTGCATGAAAGTAAAAGAAATTAAGCTAAAGAAACCTCTTGATATGGTTTAAAATTAACACTTTGAGCAGGCCAGTCTTTCTTCTTTTAATTCTCGTGGTACTCTAATTTACATTTAGTCCTGTAATTTGACATGTTGACTTGCTGTATGGATAATCTTTAATTATTTAGCAGGCTAAAACAGATTTTTTGGCAGTACTTTAAAATCCCCATTTTGCTCTTTGTTCAAGATTTAGTCTTTATCAATTATCATTTTATACAGTGAGGAAGATAAGGGACTGGCCATCAACTCTTTTAGTGAAGAGTAAACATGTGTTTTTTTTTATCAGAGCTACAAGACCAAAAGAAACAACAGCAAAGAGGTGGGTTAAACATTTGAATTATATACACTAAGTAAAAGAATAAATATATGTCTCCTTTTGAGAGGAGTGGATCCATCACCCACAAATGAAAAATGGGTCCCAGTGCCATTACAAGGACAATGTTTATTTTGATTTGTGAGAAGAACACAAACACTGACACCTTTTACTGAAATACAGTGATACGTACTGGCAGTAACAGCAGCTAGTAAAACAAGAGGAGCAAATTAAAATTAGAGTGCTCTGCGTATGTTGCCTGTGGTTGCTTGATTTTGATTGGGCCAACTGATGACCATGGCTCTGGTGTCCCAGCCCCTAAGACAATGCTGGCCCATCAATAGAACACAAGAATGTCCTCTAGTGGTGCAGCTCTACAAGTATCTAGACCTCAGAGACAGCAAGAAAAAGGACCTTTTCACATTGCATGGGCTTTGCAATTTCCTAATGTTTTTTTTTCATTATCAGCCATTATATGTCTACATTATATACCACTATATTAAATGTATGTAATTAAATGAATGCATAACGTTACGCATTTTATTTAGAAGCTCACCAAGCAAACCATTTCACAAGGGGTTATTTGGATTGAGATGATGTCTACAAGGGAATTAATGTAATGTGAAGTACAAAACACACAGTAACAGTTAATCCAAACCTTTCACTTGTGCCAACTTAGTTAAGGGTATAATAACCAAAATATAGCCCAACCAATGTCAAGATCCAGAGACAATTTGCTCACCTCATATAAATGTTCTTTTTAGTAATGTGTTTCTTAACAACTATTGTTGGCCATTTTCCAAACTGTATCTCTCTAGTCCAGCATAACTAAAGAGAAGGTCCATCCTAGCAGCATCAGGAGGTAGCCAGGAACCAACCATGAATAGCATAGTGGACCATCAATTGTGGCATTCAGTAACACTGGGCCATATTAGTGTGATCAATCCACCTAACATGCACATTTTGGGGATGTTTGTGAAAATGGGAGTATGCAAAGAAGACCACAAGAACCGATCTAGTCCTAACAACTAACCAAGTGCAATATTTTACTTTGACAGAAAAACAAAAAAAAGAGCAAAAAAAACAGGAGGTTGGATTCTGGCGAGGTGAGTGTTTCTGTGTTTTCCCTTTGTATGCTGTACTATTACTCTTTGTCTTTGTGTAATCTTTTTATAATCCATCCTAATTCTGTACACATTGTACAAATGTACAAATCATTGCGAAATTCTTTATTTCAGTGATGGCTGTTGTTTTAAAAGGATTTGGTCCATGTTATTCCAGCAACAGCTACACTGTGGCAGATCAATTAGAAACCTAAAAGGCATAAGTGGTCCAACCAAATGATCTTGAATCTGAAAACCGGAAGTGAGTGGTCAGACCTCTAATGGGAATTTAAGGGAAATTAAACGAAAAATGGGTGGCATTGTGGCGCAGTGGGTAGCGCTGCTGGCTTGCAGTTAGGAGACCTGGGTTCACTTCCCGGGTCCTCCCTGCGTGGCGTCTGCATGTTCTCCCCATGTCTGCGTGGGTTTCATCCGGGCGCTCCAGTTTCCTCCTACAGTCCAAAGACATGCAGGTTAGGTGCATTGGCAATTCTAAATTGTCCCTAGAGTGTGCTTGGTATGTGGGTGTGTGTGTGTGTGTGTGTGTGTGTGTGTGCGTGCACCCTGCGGTGGGCTGGTGCCCTGCCCGGGGTTTGTTTCCTGCCTTGTGCCCTGTGTTGGCTAGGATTGGCTCCAGCAGACCCCCGTGACCCTGTAGTTAGGATATAGTGGGTTGGATAATGGATGGATGGATGACCCAAGACTTTGAGGGAAATGGTCAAGGGATACCGGATGCTGATTAGAAGAGACAACAAAGGATCCAAGTGATCACTTGTGACAGATGTAATCAACAGCCCAAGGTCTTTGTCAGTTGAATTATTAAATATAAATATGGTAAATTAGTAAATATCAATAGAGAGAACTCAGGGGAATTAGAGAAAGGATCAGGGAAGTTAGAATTCTGGTCTGAAGTGTGATTAAGCAAATAAGCAACTTGCCTGTCACAGTGTATCTTTTTGTATTTTATTTATTTACTTTTTTTGTTAAAAATGTAGATGAGTAAAATTACTTTGTTCCCTTATTAATTTACTAACAAAGAGTGTTTATACTGTAGATATGGCCAGGATTGTGAAGTTGTACCACAACTACTGACTACAAAGGTGCTGATATGTGTTCTGTGCTAAGATGTGAAGAGCCATGGGAGTTTCACGTTATTGTGTTTTATGATATCAAACTCAAGAGCAATTCCAATACCATTTAAAAAACATTTTCATCTACCACAGGCTAAGGTTCACCATCTTAATTCCAGATGCCACCCTTTACATATCCTTCTGCAGCAATTCATGAATAAATTACCTTTTTTTTGCTTTCTTTCTGTTAGCTCTGGGTACAACAATCAAGTATTCTGGTATAGGAATCATCCTCTTCGTTTTGTGCAATTTGCTGGGCCTGTGCATCTTCAATTGGAAGATGTAAGTATGTAGAGTGATATGCTATCTGTTTTTTTTTTTATATGGGCCTCTAAATCCTTTGAAAATAGCATTGTATCTTTCTATTCCTTGTACAAGCTATTTCTTTGATACTGAACAAGAAAAAGTATTTTAAGATGGTATTGTCCATCAGTATATTTTCCATACTTGTTTTTTTCTTTTGAAGTGCTGTGGGAGTTGTGGCCTGACCACCTCAGCACAAGAAGCAAGACAAAAGAGCACCCCAGTCCATCATAGAACGCTCTTACACAGACATCCACCACAGCCTGATTTGGAGTGACTAAATCTAAGAAGGGCATCCCTGGGATGAGGTGGGAAATAGTATATCCTGAAATGCAGAAACAGGGAGAGCCTGCAAACTGTACGCAAGCAGTATGTGGGCTGGAACTCAAAGCCAGGTCCCTGGAGCTTTGAAGCAGCTTCACTACCATTAGGCCACCCCATGACATTACTGTTTATTTGCCAAATCTAATATTGGACACATCAAAACACACTTGTATTTTACATATCTACTACTTTAAATCTGAGAGCACCTAACACCTGGCCAAAAATACCTGGTAAACTGGAAGTTCATGCAACCTCACCCACTTTGTAAGGAAATTTTAAACTAAGGTGTTAAATGTAGGTTGCTGTGTTTTAGTGTATTTTAGTTACACTATTGTCTTTCGGTGAATTCTGAAACCAGATATTTTGGAGTCAGGCTTGTGCTAATCTACAAAAAATCATATTCACAGTTTCTAAACTATTGCAATAGCAATAAATCGAATAAAATACAACATTTAAAAATAACAATGACATCTCAGTATTTTTCAACACTTTCATTGAGGTATGGATTTTTTACATATACAAAATGTCAAATATAAAATTAATTCACATGACCACAAACAATACACATAAATATAAGTTTAAAAGCAGCTTTGAGCCTTAAACCTATCTTTTTCAAAAAGGTTTTGTGTATTTAAGCAACACCTAATTCCAATGATCATATACATTGCTAAATGCTTTTTATATTCAAATCAAACAATCCTAATATGCCCTTAAGCTAATGTCACATTACATGATTTCTAATCATATGGTATGATCTCATCACCAAACCATGTCAATTTAAATGACTGAAAATCTCTGGCTATGCCTACTTTACTGACCGAGTGTCAATCTTCCAGCACAGTTGCTCCATGATGGATCCGGTGCTGTGTACAAAGGGTTAACAGCTGTGGTGAGTTCAGCAGCAATCTTGGCCCTTTTTACTTTTTTCCATTCTGTTACAGTATGTCATGTCCACAGTCCCCATACTACCTGACTGTACCAAGGGTTAAACAAGTTAACAGGTATGATGATGACTTAAGCCACAGTCCTGGCCATTTTTTTTTTCCATTCTGTTTCAGTACATAAAACACAAAACATCAGAAAAATGGGCCTCTCTTCTGTTTGCAAGGTTCAAAATATGAAAGTTTCTTATTCCTCGTTGCTACATTCCATATATTGCACTTATTACATTGTCTGTCTTCATGCACAAAGAGCTCTGCCATATAACTAAAGATAAACTCAAATGTGTTTGATTTTATTGATGCGAGTTGCAGACAAGTTGGTCTCAATCGTTGGGCATGACACATTAAGAGAGTGAATTCATGTGAGTATGCCACCGTCTGCCTCTGACTAGCTATGAAGACTATGAATGAAAATCGCTGGAAAAGTCCTCTAATTTGGCATTGGCATTACAGAAAAGAAGTTTGCAGAAGCTAGTTAAGTTATAGACTGTGATAATGATATTTTAAATCCACAACAAATTGAAATAAATAATTGTGATCAATTATTAATCACAGGTTACAGGACATCTTGAAATTATGTGGCCTTGCTGGGTTTGAATACCATGTTTGGTTGTTGTTCGATTTGAGTTTTCTCCCATGTCTCAGTGGGTTTTCCTTTCTCCCACATCTCCAAAGACATGTGAGTTGGTTAATAATTGATTCCATACTGACCACACTTGAGTGTGTTCTGTGATGGCCTGGTGCTCTGATCATGGCAAGTTCTTTACTTGTACCTGATGCTGCTGGGGTAGGCTGTTGCCTGTACCATCTTAAATTGTAATAAACAATTATCAGTATCCTTAATGCTCTGTGACTCTGAATTAGAGTAAGTGGCTTTAAAAATATTAGAGTAATTGTTGATGGACAGTCCTGGGCAGTGTATGTGTACTTTCATTATTCATTTATTTGAAACATTACTAGTTTATAGTAATACGTGTCTCACACAGACACTGTGGGAGAATGTGGAAGGATCCATGCATCCCTTTTATTGTCATGGTTTCCTGGCATGAAATAAGAATAACTATGTGATCTGAAGTAAACAGGTAAATGCTCTCAAATATGTATGGTTGCTTAAACATACAAGATAATGAGCAAACAGCAGATCCATCTTACTAACTGAAGGTTGTAAACTGGATATGGACGCGGATATGGACGCAGGGCGCTGGGCGCTGGGCGCTGGGCACATCGAGGCGCACGCGTACTGCCGCCCGCCACAGAGCAAAAAAAGAAACGAGAGGATTCGAAGGTTGTATTACAGTACGGAAACCCCAGAGGTCCACACTGTGCACTAACGCCCTGCAACGCAGGGCGCTGGGACGCTGGGAGCAGGGCTCACCGGATGTACGGAACCCCCACAGGTCCATGCTGTAACAACGCGCGCGCCTACAACGCGCTTGTGAAAAAAGTCACGGCTCAAACCAAAGAAAACACAGAAACGAGACTACGACCTGTGAACTGCACCTGGGGTAAAGCATGCACGCCAGGCTGTACAGCCACCCGGACGCGACCGCCCACACCACCGCATATACCTTCCATGATATGTCTTCACGCAACGGCTTCCCACCGAGGTGCATATTGCGCTATAGCGCTCACCCCACAGTCAGACGCAGCGGCTTCCCAGAGCCAGTAGGTGGCCCCCAAACAACACAACCTGTTCAAGCAGTCGGTGTCAGCAAAGGCAACAGACTCACGTCTCCACAGAACGAAACCGCTTTAGTACAGATATGCTTATTGGATTAAATGACATTTCCCCAGACGCACCCGCCCTCCATGATATGTCATCCATCCACATATCAGACGGAACAGAAACTGATTGCCATTCTAGGATTTCCGATTTGCTGGTGAATCGCGGGGTTACTTGTTCTGATCTATAGTGGGGATACAATGATGAAAGAAGACTTTAAAAAAGTGTAGTTGGTAGGGAGAGACCAGACAGTGGGCACACACAACTTTAATTAAACACTTTTACTTAGGGATGCTGCAGGTTTTTCTCCACAGGCAGCAGTTGTGGCCCTTTTCTGACTGGTTTCCTGGAGGCAAAGCTGATATTTAAATGCAGGAGTGCAAGACAAGCATGTTTCACTACTTTATGTTGTTTAGTTTCTTTTGTGGCAGACGGCTGGGGACCCTACCCAGCTTGGACGCCTGGCTATGAGAGGGCAGCCACCCTGGTCTGCATGGGGGCCACCAAAGCTGTGAAGTTCATCCCTGTTGAGACTCATGGTCACCGCTAGGGGGCGCCCGGACGATTATGGAACCCTGGATGGCAGCACTTCTGCCACACTTGGAAGTGCTGCCGGAAGGTATTCCAGGGACACCCGGAGTGCTTCTGGGTGCTCATGCAGCACTTCCGCCACACCAGGAAGTGCCACCGGAAGATCGTCACAGAGCACCTGGAGCACATCCGAGTTCTGATAAAAGAGGCTGCCTCCCCCAGTAGAGGAGCTGGAGTCGGGAGGAGGAAGGCGGAGCTTGTGGGGAGAGGAGTAGAGGCGGCAGAAGGATTTAAGGATAGAGAAAGAAAGAAGGGACTGAGTTTGGCTAATAGAGCATTGTGTGGTGTTGTATAGAGAGAGAACAGCAATAAACGTGTGTGTTTTGGACATTTGGTGTCTGTCTGTCTATGTATGGGGGCTGTCTCCCACACCTGTTACACACAGACTACTAGAAAAGTGCTCATTGTTTGTAAATATTTATAGTGTATAAGAATAACTATGTGATCTGAAGTAAACAGGTAAATGCTCTCAAATATGTATGGTTGCTTAAACATACAAGATAATGAGCAAACAGCAGATCCATCTTACTAACCAAAGGTTGTAAACTGGATATGGACGGGATATGGACGCAGGGCGCTGGGCACATCGAGGCGCACGCGCACTGCCGCCCGCCACAGAGCAAAAAAAGAAACGAGAGGATTCAAAGGTTGTATTACAATACAGAAACCCCAGAGGTCCACACTATAACACTATACTATAAAGAGCTGGGTGCTTATCGATATTCTCAGCTACTTACAGTGCATCCGGAAAGTATTCACAACGCATCACTTTTTCCACATTTTGTTATGTTACAACCTTATTCCAAAATGGATTAAATTCATTTTTTTCCTCAGAATTCTGAACACAACACCCCATAATGACAACGTGAAAAAAGTTTACTTGAGTTTTTTGCAAATGTATTCTGAGAAATCACATGTACATAAGTATTCACAGCCTTTGCTCAATACTTTGTCGATGCACCTTTGGAGGCAATTACAGCCTCAAGTCTTTTTGAATATGAAGCCACAAGCTTGGCACACCTATCCTCGGCCAGTTTTGCCCATTCCTCTTTGCAGCACCTCTAAAGCTCCATCAGGTTGGATGGGAAGCATCGGTGCACAGCCATTTTAAGATCGGATTCAAGTCTGGGCTCTGGCTGGGCCACTCAAGGACATTCACAGAGTTGTCCTGAAGCCACTCCTTTGATATCTTGGCTGTGTGCTTAGGGTCGTTGTCCTGCTGAAAGATGAACCGTCGCCCCAGTCTGAGGTCAAGAGCGCTCTGGAGCAGGTTTTCATCCAGGATGTCTCTGTACATTGCTGCAGTCATCTTTCCCTTTATCCTGACTAGTCCCCCAGTCCCTGCCACTGAAAAACATCCCCATAGTATGATGCTGTCAGCACCATGCTTCACTGTAGGGAGGATGCCAGGTTTCCTCCAAACGTGACGTCTGGCATTCACACCAAAGAGTTCAATCTTTGTCTCATCAGACCAGAGAATTTTCTTTCTCATGGTCTGAGAGTCCTTCAGGTGCCTTTCGGCAAACTCCAGGCGGGCTGCCATGTGCCTTTTACTAAGGAGTGGCTTCCGTCTGGCCACTCTACCATACAGGCCTGATTGGTGGATTGCTGCAGAGATGGTTGTCCTTCTGGAAGGTTCTCCTCTCTCCACAGAGGACCTCTGGAGCTCTGACAGAGTGACCATCGGGTTCTTGGTCACCTCCCTGACTATGGCCCTTCTCACCCAATCGCTCAGTTTAGATGGCCGGCCAGCTCTAGGAAGTGTCCTAGGCCACTGGAGGCCACTGTGCTCATTGGGACCTTCAAAGCAGCAGAAATTTTTCTGTAACCTTCCCCAGATTTGTGCCTCAAGACAATCCTGTCTCGGAGGTCAACAGACAATTCCTTTGACTTCATGCTTGGTTTGTGCTCTGACATGAACTGTCAACTGTGGGACCTTATATAGACAGGTGTGTGCCTTTCCAAATCATGTCTAATCAACTGAATTTACCACAGGTGGACTCCAATTAAGCTGCAGAAACATCTCAAGGATGATCAGGGGAAACAGGATGCACCTGAGCTCAATTTCGAGCTTCATGGCAAAGGCTGTGAATACTTATGTTCATGTGCTTTCTCAATTTTTTTATTTTTAATAAAATTTGCAAAAATATCAAGTAAACTTTTTTCACGTTGTCATTATGGGGTGTTGTGTGTAGAATTCTGAGGAAAAAAATGAATTTAATCCATTTTGGAATAAGGCTGTAACATAACAAAATGTGGAAAAAGTGATGCGCTGTGAATACTTTCCGGATGCACTGTATGCGCAGCGAAAACTGAAATAATTTTTAATTTACTTTTACAGGACAACAATCTGTTTGGTTGAGAATGAACATAATTATATAGCAAACATATTTTACTGATTTGTAACCTCACTTTGCTTCGGTTGGACCATCAATATATTTTAACTTAAGCTCTACAGCTCTTCCTGGTTCTTCTTCTGTAGCCAGCATGAGTACAATGAACTAGGTCATTGTGTTCCCAAGGGAATGCTCATCAAATCAAATGAAGGTAACAGACAGTTTAATAGATTCCTAAGTCTAGACATGCTGGATGAGCTGTCCCTCCCCATTTACCTGAGAGTGACTCTTTTAATAAAACCAGAGGCATGGCAAATGAACCAATCAATCAAGCAGGGTCAGTTCCCAGCTGACACAATGTATTGAATTGGCCTGGAACGGCCTGTCAGGCAAAAGTCTACCTCTTGTGGAGACCACAGAACTGTCAGTCTTCCATTCCCATCCCCTTTTTTATTCTCCTGCGCCATGTTATATCAAATACACATCAAGTCCAACCTAAAAAAGAGCAGAACAGGCTCTGAAGTGACCGGAGTTCCTAATTCCCCTTCAGAGGTTTTATCTGTGTTCTTTTTAATAACAGAATTGTGGTTTAATGATGATGGAAAAACAGTAAACATGAAAGAGAGAAATGAGAAAAAAATAGTAAAGGAATAGGAAAACAATACTTTGGGTTCAATTTTAGGTTATTGTGTAACAGGAACTAACTAGTCATCTCTTCTGTGAAAGGAGTTCAAGAACATAATGTCTCTTTGAACCACTCTACATACTTTCTAATCAGTAGGGGCATCACTGATCCCCAAACCCCAGACCCAATAATACTCAACACATTCATAAGTTCAAATGATAGACTTTTTAATCCTCCAAGCACCCTGTGCAATAAATCACAGCCAATTACCATACAAAATCAATGAAGTTCTTTCCTCTCCTTCCACCACAAGTCGAATGTCACCTACTGCTTCCTGACTCAGTTCCCCAAGGTAAGACAGCAATGTCCTTTTATACTGGACTTGGAATGGGTTCTGGTGATCTGATATGACTTGTGGGGAACACTTCTGGGTTATTTGAAAACCAGGGCAGTCCTCCCTCGACAAGCACCCTGACAGGGTTGCATTTTTGGGCTTCAGTCCACATGGGTTACCTCGAGTGGACCACTGCTAATATATGGGGGATGGAACTGCTTCTGGCCTCCAGGTCCCCTGACACCTTCCATCTTAGCAAAATGTTACAATGCCGTCATGCAGCTGGGATTCCTGTCTATCCTCCATTGCATTCACAGCTTTTTTGGACTATTTTATCACATCCCCTGAAGAGTGTTTAAAATTAGTTTATATTGTGGTCTAATGGTAGACAAACCTGGATTGAAAAGAAATATTGGGACACCAACCGGGTCATCTTGTTTAATTCTTTTAACAAAATGTATTCAAAATTAGATAGATAGATAGATAGATAGATAGATAGATAGATAGATAGATAGATAGATAGATAGATAGATAGATAGATAGATAGATAGATAGATAGATAGATAGATACACATTCACATTCTTCAGCAGCAGCATACTGATACAATAAATAATATTAAAGAATGATAATAATGCAGGTGAAAAACAGACAATAACTATGTATAATGTTAAATGTTAATGTTTACCCCCCCCGGATGGAATTAAACAGTCGCATAGTTTGGGGGAGGAACGATCTCCTCAATCTGTCAGTGGAGCAGGACAGTGACAGCAGTCTGTCGCTGAAGCTGCTCTTCTGTCTGGAGATGATACTATTAAGTGGATGCAGTGGATTTTCCATAATTGATAGGAGCCTGCTGAGCGCCCTTCGTTCTGCCACAGATGTTAAACTGTCCAGCTCCATGCCAACAATAGAGCTTGCCTTCCTCACCAGTTTGTCCAGACGTGAGGCGTCTTTCCTCTTAATGCTGCCTCCCCAGCACACCATTGCGTAGAAGAGGGCGCTCGCCACAACTGTTTGATAGAACATCTGCAGCATCTTATTGCAGATGTTGAAGGACGCCAGTCTTCTAAGGTAGTATAACCGGCTCTGTCCTTTCTTGCACAGCGCATCAGTATTGGCAGTCCAGTCTAATTTATCATCCAGCTGCACTCCCAGATATTTATAGGTCTGCACCATCTGCACACAGTCACCTTTGATGATCACTGGGTCTATGAGGGGTCTGGGCCTCCTAAAATCCACCACCAGCTCTTTGGTTTTGCTGGTGTTCAGGTGTAGGTGGTTTGAGTCGCACCATTTAACAAAGTCATTGATTAGGTCCCTATACTCCTCCTCCAGCCCATTCCTGATGCAGCCCACGATAGCAGTGTCATCAGCGAACTTTTGCACATGGCAGGACTCCGAGTTGTATTGGAAGTCCGATGTATATAGGCTGAACAGGACTGGAGAAAGTACAGTCCCCTGTGGCGCTCCTGTGTTGCTGACCACAATGTCCGATGTGCAGTTCCCAAGACGCACATACTGAGGTCTCCTTCCAGGTGTGCTTGGCTTTATAGGACTTGGCCCAGAAGGAGTGGAGTCAGTTGCCCTCACTGGGTGTCTTGTCCGAGCTATGTTAGTAGAAACAGGTGACAAATTAGTGACAGGGTTTCCTCTTGTTTTGGGGTGGTATTACACACCTCAGCTGAGCCTGGAAGGTTACCCTTTGATGTACATGCATGACAATATCTTTATAACCAACATTGATGCCACAGTTCTTCATCTAGAATATGTGGCCCAACGATTTCGAATAAGTTACATACTATTATTAAAAGATTTTTCTTCACACAGAAATCTAACCAGTTTCCATGTATTATAGGAACCTTAATATCTCAGCAAGATCCTAGTTTGCAGAAGTTGGGTGTGCTCTTCCAGGAAGAAATGTACCAGGAGATGTCAAGAAAAGAAGGCCAAAATGAGTAGATGTCTAAAGCCATAAAGTCAGAATCAAAATGCCAGTGCCCAAAATGACAACCAGTTAAATACAACACACAAAATTGTAATGCCCTAAATTGCCACATAAAAATGGCTAACATAGTCTAAAGAAATAATCAAATGCATTACTAATGAAGTACAGAAATGAAAAATACATGTGGAAATAATCATAATTTCATAACAGCATGAACAGTCATTGATGTGCTATAATGAGCAGAATGGCCTGTTCTTGTCAAAATTATTATGATGCCCTTATTCTTGAATTAACTGTCTGGCATGATGTTAATTCTATAAATAGTTCAGATGTTCCTATTCTTATACTGTTTGTCTGACATGATGGTAAAATAATAGTTCAGATGTTCTTATTCTTACTCTAATTGTCTGACAAGATAATAATTCCATAAATATTTCAGATGTTCTTAATCTTATACTAATTGTCTGACATGATGGTAAAACAATAGATAGTTGAGATGTTCTTATTCTCACTCTAATTGTCTGACAAGATGGTAATTCCAAAAATATTTCAGATGTTCTTATTCTTGTACTAATTGTCTGACAAGATGATAATTCCAAAAATATTTCAGATGTTCTTATTCTTGTACTAATTGTCTGACATGATGGTAATTCCATAAGTAGTTACTAGATTTACAGCTGTGTCAGGCAGCGGTGTAACAGGTTTTTACTTCTGCCTGGATTTGATTCCTATCATGGTCACTGTCAGCATGTTTTCTTAGTGTCTGTGTGTACTTCTTCTGGGTATTCCGGTTTGCTGACACATCCAAAAGATGTGCATGTTGAGTGAATTTGTGACTCTTTGTGGATATGTGTGTGAGTAGGCTGAACTCTCATTCAGGGCTGAAAGGTCTTTTACATTTTTTTCTGCCAAGATAGAGTGTGACCACCAGTGGCTCCATGATGGAAAAACATTTTCACAAAATGAAAGGGTGCATAAAGGCATATAATTAAATTTTTTTATTGTGCTTTGTTTCTAACTCAAAACATTATTAATTTAATTTTATTTTAATTTAATTAAGTCCTCTGCATTAAACAATTTTAAATAGACAGATATGTTTTTTTTTCATTCTGATTTTGACTAAATTAAATGTTCAGTAGTTAAACCCATGAAGAATTGGGTTGACTTACGCCTTGGTGGAACAAAGTCTTTCACATTTACTGTATGTTGTTTACTTTTCAGGAAAAGTGCCAAGCTCACTCACTCTAAGGATGATGAAGAGTAAAACTAGTCCCCATGTTTTAGTTGCTCTGGTTAACAACAGGTAAGCTTCAGGGATTATCATAACCATTAATAACAATTTGTAGCGTGTGCTTTACTTTTTCTGTTGGTATTATGTGTTATTTTTTGGGAAAATACGTCAGAACTAATTCATAATGAATTCCAGTTTAGGTGTAAATTCAGTGCATGCCAGCAAACACTGAAGATAGTATCAGAAAAAAAATCTGCCCATCAGCTACAGCAATGATAACCTCCTTCAAAACTGTCAAACTACCAGTTTATATAGAGTTAAGTTTCACATTTTGCAATTATAATAACTCACTAATGACAGCCGCATTCAAATTCTCATGTCACATTAGTCTTACTTTGTATGTGTCCTATCAGTCACCACATAATTCATTGGACAATCTCACAGATATTTTAAAGACAATTTATCACGAAGCACTCTACATCAGGAATGTAAGGTGAATTGTGGATTTCAAATTTAGATTCAAGTTTGGTATCATAAATGCACAGCACAATGAGAGCCTTGCTTGCATGTCTCCTGCTGCACTCCGATCTCATGCAAAAAGACAATTTCCCCTTGGGGATTAATACAGTGTACCAAAAAATACTAACAATATGTTAGATGCATAGAACATGACACAGTTGTTTATTTAACTAAGACAATACAAGACAAAAAAAAAACTAACTAATTATTAACTATAGACAAAGCAAACCTGTACATATCAAAGATGTTCATGGCAAAGGCCAGACTTCTATATACCTTATCTGCTTCTCATTTCTCAAATTCTTAAAGCAAAAAGAGAACTTTGTTCATATAGCACTATGCAGAAGTCTTAGGCACTTACGAAAAAATGCCATAAAGTGTGAATCCTTTCAAAAATAATAACATGAATAGTTTTGTTTACTCAATACAGATCCTGGACAGTATAGTAAATGGACAGAAATATAAATTAAATCAGTATTTGGTGTTACCACCACCATCACCAACTTCATTTGCAGAAATGCAGTCCCAAACAGGCAGAGAACCTCCAATGTGCTTCCCTGCTACCTGGGACACGCACACTCATCAGTCCAGAGCACCTGATGCCATTTTTCTGCACTCCAGTTTTTGTATTTTTCTTGCGCAGATGAGTTGTTTGGCTTTATTTTTACCTCAGAAGGACAGCTTTTTGGACTCTTCGATGAAGACTACTTCTAATAAAACCTGTCTGTTTCCAAGCATTTTCTGTCAGTTTTGAGCTTACGATTTAGAAGGGAGAAGCTTGATGTATTTCTCTTTTGATGCACTCAGTTTTCCTAGCTGACCACTGCCTTTCCAGTCCTCATCCTTGCCTATTTGTTTGTGCTTCTGCAGAGGAACTTAGAATGCAATATCTTTCTGCCGTGAAATTACTGCTTGGGAGAGACCCTGATGAAACGGGATGACCACTTTGTGTCTTGTTGCTGTGCTCACTTTTGGCAAGGTAGAAGATTTGCAGGTTAAATTTCCACATCTACCACAATCTCACTTTTTTACTTTCTCATACACAAAGTATAGGGAAAGTATTGTAATCGTCCAAAGATTTCATTTCAAGATTTTGATGAATCTTGACGTTTTAAACCTCCATGACTTTCTTGTATCTGAAGTATAGGGAAAGTATTGGAATCCTCCAAAAATTTCATTTTGAGATTTTGATGAATCTCGGTGTTTTAGACTTAACTTAGTCCAAAATTTTTGGAATTATGTCTATGTGTCTGTCTGTCTGTGTGTCCATGTATGTGTGTGTATGTGTGTGTATGTAAACATAACTTGAGTGCACTTTCACTTAAGTCTACCAAATTTTGCATACAAGTATTAGGTACAAAACATAGATTTCTATCAACTTTTGGGCTATTACCGTTAACCGGAAGTGGTACTTTACCTTTTATTCATGCAACTGCAAAGTCCGATATGTTCAACCTTACTTTTATAATAGTTGTTCAATATATTATTAATTTGATTTGCTTTGTTGTCTTGCAATTTACTCCTCAAATATCTATTCCCATATCTGAGTATACAAGAAAGTTGAGGGGAGACCATTCCCGATTTTGATTATGGATGTCTCTTCCCCAGTTTTATTCCCACTATTGAGCTTTTTCTGTTTTAGTTAATCAGTTTGGTTCAACCTGCATGTCATTAGCACCTTTTTGTTAGTCAAACACCGGGCTATATGCCTACAAAGATCTAATTTGTTTTTAAATGGAAAGTGATCTGTTACTATGTTTTTTATTTAAAGATATGCAAATATCTTCCTGTGTTGCTTCACTTTTTGACTTTTGCACAGTACAGTGTATTTTCTTTCCACCATCCATCCATTTACTTCAGGTATACCATAAGCCAGAGCCAATATTGGTGCTACTGTGAGGAAGCTATGACCCAGTCCTGGAGAAGATACCAATTCACCACAGAGCACATTTATATATATATATCTCCAAATTTAGTCACCAATGGGCAAAGATTAGAGTCACCAATAAACCTAATGCACATGTTCTTGGGATGTGGAAGGAATAATGGAGCACCCAGAAAAAAAACACCACATAGACTTTGAATTTACAGTAGTAGACAATACAAATAGAACAAATTAATTCATTTTCCCTACCAACGTTATCAAATCCAGACTCTTGGAAGCTGGAGCCTATCTTAGTTACAGGGTGCAAGGCAAGAAACAACCCTGGATGTGGCACCTATTCTTCAGGTAGCACTTGATCATTTAGAAGATTTTGAATTGCCAGTAAACCTGTGTTAATTGTGGGTGAAAAACCTGAGCACTCAAAGGAAAATCTACAAAAACCCAGGGAGAAATATGTAGGGTTCACACTGACAGTTTATGGTTCTCAGATTTAAAGCTGGTTTCCTGGGGGGGGGGGTCACATTTCTAAAGCTTGTGTACACACAAAAAGAGGCTTGAAATGTGTACGCAACTTCCCATGCAAATGACTGGATTTATGAAAGAAAACTTCATGGAGGAACAGGCAGGCAGGCAGGCAGGCAGGCTGGCAGGCAGCTAGCTAGCTAGCAGATAGATAGATAGATAGATAGATAGATAGATAGATAGATAGATAGATAGATAGATAGATAGATAGATAGATAGATAGATAGATAGATAGATAGATAGATAGATAGATAGATAGATAGATAGGGGGAAATTCACATACTCCAGCAGCAGCATACTGATACAAAAAACAATATTAAATTAAAGAATGATAACAATGCAGGTAAAAACAGACAATAACTTTGTATAATGTTAATGTTTACCCCCCCGGGTGGAATTGAAGAGTCGCATAGTTTGGGGGAGGAACGATCTTCTCAGTCTGTCAGTGGAGCAGGACAGTGACAGCAGTCTGTCGCTGAAGCTGCTCTTCTGTCTGGAGATGACACTGTTTAGTGGATGCAGTGGATTCTCCATGATTGACAGGAGCCTGCTGACCGCCCATCGCTCTGCCACAGATGTCAAGCTGTCCAGCTCCATGCCAACAATAGAACCTGCCTTCCTCACCAGTTTGTCCAGGCGTGAGGCGTCCTTCTTCTTAATGCTGTCTCCCCAGCACACCACCGTGTAGAAGAGGGCACTCGCCACAACCGTCTGGTAGAACATCTGCATCATCTTATTGCAGATGTTGAAGGACGCCAGCCTTCTAAGGAAGTATAACCGGCTCTGTCCTTTCTTACACAGAGCATCAGTATTGGCAGTCCAGTCTAATTTATCATCCAGCTGCACTCCTAGGTATTTATAGGTCTGCACCATCTGCACACAGTCACCTCTGATGATCACGGGGTCCATGATGGGTCTGGGCCTCCTAAAATCCACCACCAGCTCTTTGGTTTTGCTGGTGTTCAGGTGTAGGTGGTTTGAGTCGCACCATTTAACAAAGTCATTGATTAGGTCCCTATACTCCTCCTCCAGCCCATTCCTGATGCAGCCCACGATAGCAGTGTCGTCAGCGAACTTTTGCATGTGGCAGGACTCAGAGTTGTATAGGAAGTCCGATATATATAGGCTGAACAGGACCGGAGAAAGTACAGTCCCCTGTGGCGCTCCTGTGTTGCTGACCACAATGTCAGACTTGCAGTTCTAAAGACGCACATACTGAGGTCTGTCTTTAAGATAGTCCATGATCCATGCCACCAGGTATGAACCTACTCCCATCTCTGTCAGCTTGTCCCTAAGGAGCAGAGGAGGTTGGATGGTGTTGAAGGCTCTAGAGAAGTTTAGAAACATAATTCTTACAGCACCACTGCCTCTGTCCAAGTGGGAGAGGGATCGGTGTAGCATATAGATGATGGCATCCTCTGCTTCCACCTTCTCCTGATATGCAAACTGCAGAGGGTCGAGGGCGTGTTGAACCTGTGGCCTCAGGTGCTGAAGCAGCAGCCTCTCCATGGTCTTCATCACATGTGATGTCAGAGCAACAGGCCGGAAGTCATTCATCTCACTAAGACGTGATACCTTTGGGACTGGGGTGATGCAAGATGTTTTCCAAAGCCTCGGGACTCTCCCCTGTTCCAGGCTCAGGTTGAAGATGCGCTGTAGAGGACCCCCCAGCTCCGATGCACAGACCTTCAGCAGTCGTGGCGATACTCCATCTGGACCCGCTGCTTTGCTGGCACGAAGTCTCCTCAGCTCTCTGCTCATCTGCGAAGTTGTAATTGTGGGTGGGGATGTCTCTCTTATGCTGGTATCAGCAGAAGGATGTGTGGAGGGTGCAGTACTCTGAGGTGAGAGTGAGAGTGGGTTAGGGTGGTCAAACCTGTTTTAGAAGTTGTTCATTTGGTTTGCTCTCTTCACGTCTCTCTCAATGGTGGCACCCCGCTTCGAGCTGCAGCCAATGATGATCTTCATCCCATCCCACACTTCCTTCATGCTATTATCCTGCAACTTCTGCTCCAGCTTTCTCCTGTACTGCTCCTTCGCCGCCCTGAGCTGGACTCTAAGTTCCTTCTGCACGCGCTTGAGCTCATGCTGATCACCGCCTTTAAAAGCCCTTTTCTTCTGGTTCAAAAGGCCCTTGATGTCACTTGTAATCCATGGCTTGTTGTTAGCATAGCAGCGTACAGTTCTTACTGGAACTACAATGTCCATACAGAAGTTGATGTAGTCAGTAGTGCAGTCAACAACCTCCTCAATGTTCTCACTATGTGATCCCTGCAGGATATCCCAGTCCGTAGTTCCAAAGCATTCTCTCAGAGTCTTCTCTGCCTCAGGGGACCACTTCCTGAATGAGTGTGTGGTTGTAGGTAGGACCCTCACTCTTGGTTTGTAGTGAGGCTGAAGCAGAACCAGGTTATGATCTGCTTTCCCAAGCGCAGGCAGTGGGGTGGCGCTGTATGCGTCTTTAACATTTGCATACAGTAAATCAATAGTCTTATTTCCCTGGGTGTTACAGTCCACATACTGGGAGAAGGCAGGTAATGTTTTGTCCAGCGTCACATGGTTAAAGTCTCCGGCGATTAGCACAAGCGCCTCAGGGTGCTGCGTTTGTAACTTAGCAACAGCAGAATGGATGATGTCACTCGCTGTCTCCACATCTGCCCGAGGAGGGATGTACACAATAACAACAATGATGTGTCCAAACTCTCTGGGCAAGTAGTAGGGACGCAGACTTACGGCCAACAGTTCGATGTCCCTGCAGCAAGTGGAGATTTTGATGTTAACATGTCCAGAGTTACACCACCGTGTATTAACATAGAGAGCGAGTCCTCCTTCTTTGTGCTTCCCGCAGGTACTTGCATCTCTGTCCTCTCTAACTGTGCTAAACCCGGGTAGCTCCACGTTAGCATCTGGGATGGTGGTAGTTAGCCACGTTTCGCAAAAGCACAGCAAACTGCATTCTCTGTAGGTTCTGACATTTTTCACCAGCGCAGCCAGTTCGTCAATCTTATTTGAGACTGAGTTCACATTTCCCATGATCACAGAAGGCACTGAAGGCTTAAAACGCCACTTTCTCGCAAGCCGCTTCATTTTTAGCCTTCTTACCTCGTCGGGTAAATAGGGAACCACATCGGCACTGGCATTTGTTCTCAGCGCTCGAAGTTGAGTACTTGAATAGACGAGTCTCAGCGTGTAAAAATCCATGCCCACGTTGTAAAAGTAAGTGTGTCCAGGGAACGAATCCACATAAAATAAAGGGATAGGAGTGATCAATAAAAAAGAGAAAAATAAAAATAGAAAAATAAAATCGTACACAGAGCTGCTGAAAAGGCTGCCACTCTCGGCAGCGCCCGAGTCATACATATGTGTTGCCATACATTTATGGCAACTCTGATCCATGCGTACGCAACATTTTGGAGAAACTGGGAAATGACGACACCCTTGATCAAGTATAGAAATGCAGCCAAACCAGCTAAATAACAACTCGCATATAATAATTCAAATCACTTGAGATTGTTATTATAATGTGCGTTGATGTTTCAAACATATTACACCTCAAAGTGATGACTAAGATGCACAGACTGTATCTTAGTTTCCTTTTAAAATGGCCACTGCTGCATACTTGCACTGAAGAACGTTTTCAGTTATTCATCAATTTACATTGGCTGCCTGTTGTCACTTCTCAGGGAACTTGCCAACAGGTCAGGGATATTTCAGCCAAGCTTCACTCCATCAGGTCCGCTGTGCTAAAAGCCATTAACCAACCAACAAAAAACTACATTCAGTGTTTTTAATGGTGTGGGTGCACATGCATAAAACAATAACATGTTTTTTTCCAACATAAAAAGGCAATTTGCATCAATGTCTGGTTCTCCTAACATAATCTGTACATTTGAATGTACTCACACTGCGCAGAATTTTAGCTGTGAGCAGTGACATTCCATAAAAACACCAGTCATCTGTGATAGCAAGACGAGACTGACAAATGTTATTGGCCTATGTAGCCGTGGTCAATTATTTTGAGGCAAAGTAGCTTTGACAGACAGGACGGGACCTATGTGGTGGCTGGCTTGTTGATAAGGTGACTGGCTGAACCCTCAGTGTTTCATATGGTGTTAACTATTCATTGTAATAGTCACTAATGGCTTAGATGCTGGTGGCTTTCTCTGACTCCCAGAACGCAGAGGAGAGGCTTTAAATGCATGATCTTGTGCTGTTGGTTGCAGAGCACATCCAGATGCTCTTGAATGTAGGTCGTAATGTCCAGATGCACCAGGTAGGAGGCTGGTCTACTAGCCAATGAAGTTCTGCAGCATTGTGGCTGTATACGTGTAAGGCTGAATAGCATCCTCCAAATATGGATGTTTCAGGGTGCCGTTCATGGCGTGTTCACATATACATATCTACAAGGTGTTTGTGATTTATAATGGGTAAATTGCATTAAAATGTGCATATAACAGGTTTTATAAATCTGATTTTATTTATTTTGCCGTGTACATATTTTCACTTTAGAATCCACACAAAATTTTATAAATGGGGATCCTAGAGCTTTGCGGCTTAAGATCTAACAACTGTGCAAACATGTTGGACACCGGTAAAGCTCCTAAAATTTAACACAATAATCTCTCCATTATCATTTTCACTGGTGTTGTCACATATAGTACATGTTTGGAGACTGTAATGGAGATAAGTTACATCATCCTGGTTAATGTTTATATTCCTCCCACTGAAAATTGGGGGCAGAGGAACAGAAATGATTCACTGTTACCAACACTCTAATGAAGAATTATTCTGACTCTGCAGTTACAATATGTGTTGACTTCAACCACATGACTTTGAAAGAAGCAATGACAAACGTCATCAATATGTGTCATGTTCTACAGGTGGACACCACAACCTGGATTTCCTTTATTTAAATGTTAAATGCCTTTACATGTAAACCTGTGGTACAACTGGGAAGACCTGACCACAATCTGATCCATCTGACTTCCATCTACAAGCCTGTTATTAGATGGCAACAGCTGTTAAACATTAGCCTAGCCAGAAGTTGTTGTGTGTGTCTGGGTAGGTTGTTGTTAATTGGGACAAATGAGGTTCTATCTATCTATCTATCTATCTATCTATCTATCTAGACCTATTAGCCTAACATAGGGTTTTGGTCCTGGAGACCCACTGTTGCTGCACGTTTTTGTTCCAGCCGGCTTCTGTTTTTAATTGGACTTCTGGGCTAATTAAATGAACTGTTATTTCCCAGATTTTGTATTTTTGGGAACAATATATAGAAATTAGAAAACTAAGTTTGGTAAAAAGAAGAAAAAAATACTAAGCAGTTATATGGGAATAATGTTTTTTTAACAATATTTTCATCTGGATTTTCATTCTACTTTTCCAGGTGTTCTAATTGTTTATTTATTCCATTATTTACTAATTAGTTGGTCTGACGCTAAAGTAGTTGCACCCTTTGATTATTCAGTGTTGTTTGCCTGGGTGTCTCCTCTGTTCGTTTTTAACTGTCATTATTAGGATACACTGAAGGGAGCCAACTGTACAAAGAAAGGGCAAAATATAATGAAATCAACAAAAGAGAGTTAAGCATTTAAATCTATAGCAAAAACCGAAATATTTCTAAATGTCTTGTAAATGTAAAAATAATGCTGCTGTGCTTTTCTAAATGTAATATGTTGTGACAACAGTTGCTGATTTTGTGGCAGGACCATATCAATCTGTACTACTGGTTTGATAATCTATACTACAGACGTTTTAGAACACCTCAGTTTTTCTAGTTTCCAATTTGCACAGGTGTCTCAACGTCTGTTGATTACTTAACCCTCTGTCTGTCTTAAAGCAGAGTTGGAACAGCCTGTGTTACTACATCCTTTGAAGTACTACTTGGACAATATTACACTGCCTTAGAACAAATAAACAATGGCAAATAAAAAAGTCAAGGAAAAATTGCGTGTACAAAAGTTTATTCAGATGGTTGATTCATCAAAGTAGCCACTTTTTGTTGATATAACAGCCAAACTATGGTAAACCTTATGATTCAGAATTCCAGTTACTCTGTGCAAGTCACCAACTCTGCCTCCGACAAAAGAACCCCAGACCATTACACTTCCTCCTCCATGTCGGACGGCTATGGACAAGCTGATGTCACACACTTGTGGAACTATTATTCCATGAACTTGATGGCATACAAACACCCTGCATGATGAACCGAAGATTTCAAATTTTGATTTGTCAGTCCATAAGACTTTCTTACAGTCTGCAGTAGTCCACAGCAGGCATTTCAAGGCCCTGTTTTGTCCTTTGAGGAATGGCTTTCTTCCTGTCACTCGCCCCGTCAAACCTGCAGCACAAAGTCTCCTCTTCACAGTAGAAACTGAGATTTACTCTTTTTGACATGCACTGTTAAGCTGTGCTTGTTGTTGTGCTGTGAGGTGCCTGTGATCACGCAAACTGGTGACCCTCACAAACTTGTCTTCTGATTGGCTGGTGATTCTGGGTTTGGCAGAACTCTTCCTGTCACAGTTTCTTCCAGTTTCCAATTGCATTTGGATTGTGTAGGAAACCACAGTACTCAGTGGCAATTTCTCTACATGAAAGGCATACACTTCTAAGGGTAATGATGCTTAGTCACATTTCATTTGTTAATTGCAGTTTTCTTGCCATTATCACTAGAATATTGTTCAAATCACAGTTCAGTGGGTGTAGTAACACAGTAAGTAATCAACAGAAGTTGGGACACCTGCGCAAATTGTTGCTTCAACTTGCAAGGCTTAATTTACTTTAATTGGTACAGAACATCTGTAGGCTGTAACCTATTAGTTATTCCATGAAGAAGGCCCATTTGTAACATTGTGAACTCTCCTTTTTTAAGTTTTTGCTAACTTAAATTTTAAATTTAAACCTTGACAAGTTTACTGTTTACCATTTCAACACTTTAGGTCATTCATTGCATTTCAACTGATTATATTTGAAGAAAAAACTGGAAAAATGAAGATGATCTAAAAGTTTTGAACAGTAGTGTGTATACAATTAAAAATTGCTGGCCATAACACATGACTGAGTTCTGATCTTCCAGCGTAGTTGTGCTTGACCCTTTTTGTGGCAGCCAATAGTGTGCTGCATGATTGAACCAGAATTGTACAAAGGGTTAACAGCTATGCCACGTTTAGCCAAATCTCTGCCCTTTTTTATCTTTTTTCCATTCTGTTGAGGCATGTAATACACAAGAAAAATGACTGACAAGCTTCTATGCTGTTTGTCACGACATTCATTGGTTGTCTTCTCTCACACGTACACAGAACCCACCTCAGGACTAAAGACAAAATTAAATGTTTTTGACTGAATTGGAGTGAGTCACTGAGCTTGTCATATTAGGCGACCTGAACAATAGGAGTGTGCCTCTGACTACTTCCGACTTGCTAAGATAGTGAAGGATGGGCCATCAGTGTGCCCAGGGGCCCATAAAGGCAAGAAGCATTTTCACCAAATTCGCTCTTCCGACTCGATGAAACAATTAGTTGTCTGTGCACAGAAATTACCAAGGGAGACCAGGAGACCCCAGCGTCTATGAAACAATTGAATCCATGAGCGCCAAAAGCAAGACCAGGAATTACTGCATTGCACTAAACAACAGGGTGTCACATGTGCAGCAATGTTAAAAGTGTGATCAACATTCTGTTAAAGCGCTCTATTCATGAAGTCATCCAGGGGTCTGTGCGAGTCTCAATCTAGCATGTGCTAAGATTATGAAAATTAAGGCTACAATTGAAAATCATTGCACTGTCCAGGGCTGCTCCCCCTGGATATAGTGTGCAGGGGCGTCCCGACTGGGCATGGACCCCGGCCGCCTGCTACAGTATTGAAACACAGAATTCCTTGTATTTAATAGAAAATGCAAATAAAGTACATTAAATGGTAGGCATAACTCATTTTCTGAACACAATTTTTCCATTATGGAAGGCTTAAAACCATAGACATTTAAAAGGTAATAGTCAGTATTCGGCAAGGGAACGAAATGGTTTGCAATTAGATTGGAACTCATTGCTGTTTCATTTTAAATATTTTAATTCCCGATTTACCCTCTTGGTATGGCCATTGGATCGAAGATGGTAACCAAATGTTAACTTAAACTTACTGAACGTTCATAAATGCAAATATCCAGCTCCTTCAAATTTTCATTCATTAGGCTGCAGCTCAATGTACACAGTATGCTCACATTGAGAAAAGGGTTAGTTGTTGCTCAATGAAAACATTAAAATAGGCAAGCTATGCGATCTACAGTCAGTGACTTTGACCATACTTGGATTCATGGTGACAGACGTTGCGGTCTCTGATGTACTCTTTGCATTTTCACCCACTTGGTTCTATACAGTTTTCAGATATTGTGGCAAAAAAAAAAAAAAAAGTTACAGACAGATCAGTGGCAAAAAGCACCTTGTTGAGGAGAAAGGTCAGAGAAGAATGGCCAGACACTCCACGTCTATTCAATGTATATGTTGAGTTTGTGTTCTCTCCCTAAGTTTGTTTGGCTCTTGCTTGGGGGACTTCAGTTTCCTATCCACATTCCTAAAACATGAGTGCTAAGCTGACTGAGTATTGTTTGGGTACAAGTGTGGCTGGGCAAGCAAGTGATCTGTGAGATTGACTTTCATCATAACCCAAGTTGCTGATCCTGCCTGGCATCTGATGGTGCTGCAGAGGGTTGTCAAAAGTATCGAACTATCTGTATGTATCGATTTTAACATTTTAAAATGACTTCAATACTCATTCTCTATGGTATTGATTCTACAGCATACATTATGAATACACTTCCAGTTTGCTCTGGCTTCTGATAGTTGAGCTTTGTTATCTGCATGGTTGGAATTACAGCCTCATTTTAACCCTCTCACCAATGTTAATAAGATGGCCACTTCAGTGACATCAAAGATGGCAGCTGGAGTGGCATTTGGAAATTATTTGGCTTTATGGAAAATGGAGACGGAAAGACAAATGCAAATCTTTACGCAAGATTTGTTACAGTAATAACCCAACCAATTTAGCCAAAGACCTGAAAGATTGACACGAGTCAATACAAAGAATTTCAAGCGTATCTTAGTTCTAAATTATGGAAACCTATAAACTGCTATATTTGAAGTTGGGATGTGACATTTATTTTTTCTACAGGTTGAAACGTTATTTGTAGTCAATTCTGTGTTTAACACATCAAGACAGAGGACTGGAATTATTTTTACCTCTGGGGCAGTTTTATTCCGTGTTTTTCATTCAGCACTAGAGCTCTGTTGTGCCCTCGATTTTTAGCTGCTCGCCATGAAGTGTGTTGTCGTAGCAAGTTACATTTTATATCATTTTAATAACAGCAATTTTACAATTATATTTCATCGCATTTCCTATATAATGTAATGCAAGATGCTATAACTGTTCAGTGCTCAACTGCATAAAGAATGGTGCTTCAGTGCGTATATTTAGTAGGTCAGAGCTTACTTACAGCCCGACAAAAGCCTGCAGCGGCCTCATAGATGAGCACGCTGACATTCTAGATTTTCTTGAAAAAACTTGGAAATTACAAAGACATCTTAATTCATTTACACAAAAAGGCAATGTGCACTGTTTGCATTTATGCGAGGCCTTGAACTATGTTAGTGGTCTGTTTGTGTGTTGCTTTTATGAACAACTAGCAAAATACCCACGCTTCGCAGCGGAGAAGTAGTGTGTTAAAGAGGTTATGTAAACATATATATACATAAACATATGTACTTACATATACATATCTACATATACACATATCTACATATATATATATATATATATATATATATACACATCCACATATATATACATATATCAACATATATATACACATACATATACACACATAGATACATACACACACATATATATATATATATATATATATATATATATATATATATATATATATATATATATATACACACATACAGACACATATATATACATATACATATTTACATATCTACATATATATACACATATATACATATCTACATACATACACATATATCTATCTATATATATATATATATCTCTCTATCTATCTATCTATCTATCTATCTATCTATCTATCTATCTATCTATCTATCTATCTATCTATCTATCTATCTATCTATCTATCTATCTATCTATCTATCTATATATATATATATCTCTACATTTACATCATTTAGCAGACATTTACATTTACATCATTTAGCAGACGCTCTTATCCAGAGCGACTTACAACAGTGTTTGTTAGTTTTTTTCGCGTACCCCTTGGAGTCAGAGCGCAGGGTCAGCCATTGTACAGCGCCCCCTGGAGCAATTACAGGTTAAGGGCCTTGCTCAAGGGCCCAGCAGAGTAGGATCTCGAACCGGCAACCTTCGGGATACCAGCACAGATCCTTAGCCTCAGAGCCACCACTCTATCTATCTATCTATCTATCTATCTATCTATCTATCTATCTATCTATCTATCTACATCCCCGTGCTTTGCAGCGGCGAAGTACTGCTTTTAAATTTTTATTAAGAAGAAAACCTTTTTAAATTGAGTGAAAATATACTAATAACAATTTGTTAAGGATCTGTTTTTTTGTGAAGCTGACTTCACACAGCCTCTCCGCAGTTTTATAAACGAACGTCATATAAGGTCTTCCTTTTTCATTGCTTTGCCAACGGAAGCAGCCTTTTTATTTAATCCTGTTTTTACGATTGTTCTGTTTGTATATCACGTTGTCAATTCAGCACTCCGGTTGTAATATGACCAAGCCGTGCAAGCACACTCTTGAGAATGCAACGTATAGTTGTGCAGGAGAAAAGCAATCTTGCCTCAAATCAATGGCAACCTTTTGTAGGTCTATGAACTTAATTTAAACTTTAGGTTTACACGGCGCTTTCTTTCCGAAGTACCTGCACTCATGAATATGTCTGTATGCGTCAGTCGCTCAAATCCCCGCGGTTCGCACCGGCGAAGTTCTGCTTTTAAATTTTTATTAAGAAGAAAACCTTTTAAAATTGAGGGAAAATATAGCAATAACAGTTTGTTAAGGATCTGTTTTTTTGTGAAGCTGCCTTCACTCGAGTGATCACTTCGAGCTTTAAGCCTGAGAAATCACCCCGTAAATGCACATGTTTAATTGCGCATCTGTTAATATGTATGCTTACAAAGTATTAAAAGACACTCAACAATTACACAGTATTAAAAGACACTCAACAATTAATGTCATTTACCTTCGTTCCCGCGTTTGACTCGTGCTGTAAATCTCTTCCTTGTTTTCACTTCACGTGATTACGTAGGAGGCGTAATATGTGATGACGTGATACGTGACTCCGCCTCCTCCATTAGAGTATATGGACAAAAAACAGGTTCCAATTATGACCATTACGCGTAGAATTTCGAAATGAAACCTGCCTAACTTTTGTAAGTAAGCTGTAAGGAATGAGCCTGCCAAATTTCAGCCTTCTACCTACACGGGAAGTTGGAGAATTAGTGATGAGTGAGTCAGTCAGTCAGTCAGTGAGTCAGTGAGGGCTTTGCCTTTTATTAGTATAGATTGTTTACAAGACACCACATTAATGTTCTTTTTATTTGAATTTTTTTAATGTTTGTTTTAATATTTGTATTTTTGCTATTTACAAAAGATTGCAAAATCTATTCGATTAACATTTAAGGCCACTTGTAACAGCTCACTGTACTACCTCAGTTAACAATATTTCCTTCCATCCATCCATCAATCCCCCTATATCCTAACTACAGAGTCACGGGGGTCTGCTGGAGCCAATCCCAGCCAACACAGGGCGCAAGGCAGGAAACAAACCACGGGCAGGGCACCAGCCCACCGCAGGGCGTGCACACACACACACACACCAAGCACACACTAGGGACCATTTAGAATCACCAATGCACCTAACCTGCATGTCTTTGGACTGTTTGAGGAAACCGGAGTACCTGGAGGAAACCCACGCAGACACGGGGAGAACATGCAAACTCCACATAGGGAGGACCCGGGAAGCAAACCCAGGTCTCCTAACTGCGAGGCAGCAACGCTACCCACTGCGCCACCGTGCCACCATATTTCTTTCCATCAATGAAAAAAAAAAACAAACTGTTGACCAGATTTAAACTTAATTTTTTATTGTTTACAAATCCTTACCCATCTTTTACAAAAGATTACACATACTTTGTATTTGCATTTAAAGACTAAAATTTCTTGTATTTGCTTCCATCAATGTGAAGATTTGAATGCATACGGAACTGCAATTTATTTAAACAGTTTTGTATTGAGTTACAAAATGGTATTGAAATTCAACACTTTCCTTAGTATGATATTAAAATTTGAGATTTTGGTATCGTGATAACCATACTACTTGGGAAAGGCGTTCTACCCAAGGGACCCAAACTGACATTAAGTGGGTTTGAAAATATTGTTTTTGTAGAATGATGAAAAAATATTCTAATATTTCAACAGTTCAAATTTTGATGAAGATCTTTGTTTTTGAAGTTGCTCTGAAATCCTTACAGCTAGACAATTACATTTGGTTACAGCAGTCATTATTTTATATCAGCCAATTTATAAATCACTAAATTTTGGGAATAGCTGTTGGTTTTCCAGGATGTTTAAGGGAGATCAAATTATGGGCACAACCAGCTGGGAGGACGCCCCGGGGAAGACTCAGGGCTTGCTGGGAGGATTTTATCTCCCAAATGGCCTAGGAACACCTTAGGATCCCACAGTATGAACTGACAAGTGTGGCTGGGGAAAAGGTCTTCTGGGCCTCACTGCTAAGATTGTTCCCCCCTAACCCAGCTTCGAATAAGCATTGAAAATAAACAAATGAATTTAATAATGCTGAAAAACTGGAACTTTATTTCTTATTTTTTTAAACTGAGTGAGAAACAATGAAGTTTCACATTTTATTTGTACAAATAAAATGTTTTTTTTTTGCATTTTTTATAATGATGAACACACTTACAAAAAACTTTCAGGCTATTTAAACAGCTTTCAACTATCTAATGTTTATGCCACGGATAACACCACTCTTTACATCTCAAGGTGACTTTTCTGCTCTGCTATGGGCATCAAGTTTACTTTTCAGTGTAAAATTCTCTCCACAAACATTACATACATATAATTTTTCCATTGTTAGGAACTTCTTACTATAAATAGAACAGCTAAGGAGCTTGTCTTCACTGTGAAACCGTACATGTGTTTGGAGTAATTTCTTTTTACTGAACTTCTCTCCACACACAGCACAATCAACTGGGTTCTCTTCATTGTGAATAGCTTGATGTTTTTGAAGGCGTTTTTTTTTTCTGAATGTTTTGCCACAATCAGGACAATCAAATGACTTTTCCCCAGTGTGAAGAATCTGGTGTGTTAAAAGATTCTTCCTCTTTTTAAATGACTTCCCACATTTAGGGCAAGAGTATGGCTTTTCTCCAGAGTGAATGTTTAGGTGTTCTTGAATTGAACTCTTCAGCCTGAACTGCTTTCCACATTTTGAGCAAATATACTTTTTTTCTCCTGTATGAATTCGGTGGTGTTCCTGAAGTCTACTTTTTCTTCTGAAACGTTTTTTACATACATTACAACAATATGGTTTTTCTCCTTTGTGAGTCAAAGTATGGCGTTTAATTGAAATTAACTTTCTAAAACTCTTTCCACAATATATGCAAACATGTGGTTTCTCGCCTGTGTGGATTCTCTGATGTTCTTCAAATCTAATTTTCTTTGTGTAACTCTTTCCACATTCAGCACAGTTGTGCGTGTCTACATTGTTCACAGAGTCTTTGTGACATTTCTGCTGTGTCTTCCACAGTGCATCCACTCTAGTTAATTTTACTACTGGAAGAGCACTGCATTTGAAATCCAGCAGTGTTCCTGGATCAAACAGAGAGTTGACCATGCATTTACCATTGTCAATGTCTCCATTACACTCATTCTTGAAATCATCTTGAGAGCAAGGTTTATAAAGTCCATCTGTCATTAGACCCATCTGTTGAATTTCACCTAGGTTGGAAAAATAAAAAAACATTGAGCATCCAATATTTTAACAAAACCCTTATATTCCACACATTACAGTAACAGACAGACAGATTACCTTAAACAGACAAGCAAACTAAAACTATGTTATCATTATGATGAATCCTTCATATCATCCATTCATTAATAATACATTCAAGAAAGTTTTTCCAAATTTGTAAAAAGGAGCAAAATGGATTGTATAAAATAAGCAATATCGTATAATGAAACAAACGTTCTGCTTGAAGTTTGGGGAAACTACTACTTTTGTTCTAATAAAAGTTAATAAAAAAGAGGTTTTTTTGAGAACTGGTACTTTTCTCTATTATACAGAGATCAAAAATAACAGCGTCCATAAAGAAAGACATTTTCAAATAAAACTGAACAAAAATGGAAATTCTATGCTTTTGGTTGGTCTCAGTCTATTTCCCTGGTGTATAAATAAGGAGTTTGCACAATTATACTCAGAAAAATACAGAACCAAGAGCTTTCAGCTGAAAAAACAGATTGCTTTAAACCTACAAAGATCTGGTAATGGATTAAAAAATATATAAACAGCTAAAAATACCATTAAGCAGAGTCAGGGCAATAATCGAAATGTTCCATAAGTCTGTTCAAAAGTTATTAATGTTAAGATTAATTGTGATTGGATATGTCACTAGGAATGTATAAATGGATTTTAAACTTTTGCTATGTCATCACAAACCCAAACATCACCTTATCTCAACTGCCTTTCAGACAAGCTGCAAACTTTGAAGAAGTCACAGGGAAAGCAAACAGGATCTGAAGCCTACCTTATGCCTGCAACATTTGAGAATGTAAGAGACTCTGAGGAAGATAAAGTAGGATATATGAAATATTCCATAGTCAGTTAGTAGCACTGAAATCACTAGCATCTAAGAAGCTCTATGACACCATATCAGTAGAGAAGCTCACCAGAAGATGGAAAGAGTGAAGAACCAGAGTGAGGATAATAGTATGGTTGAATGGGTTTTAGAACTGGCCTGCCTGCATACACAGTTGGTTCATTTTATCTGTGGGTTTGGCATCTGTGGTTTTGACCAACTTTGTTCAGAAATAGTAAAAAAAAAAAAAAAAAAATCCACAATATTCTCGGTAAAGAATATTTGAAATTCCCATGGGCAGCACTGCACACTAAATACACACAAGAAACAACATTGCTGAGTCACAGCATACCCAAGTCTAGCCAGTCCTCAGTCCTACTGTCTACGACCTTGTGATTGCTTTGTACACACAATTGTCTTCATGCTTTTATATATCTATCTATCATCTATATAGGTCCTGTGCATCCACTTAGGGAGGGTTCCTAGACCCATATACCCATGGATAAGGTGGGTGGACCTGTAATGAGGAATGTTCAATTGCTTTACAATAATATGGATTAACTGTCACTTCTTGTGGCGAGTCACAGCACATTCAGGTACTGTGGCATTTTGTGAATGATGGATTAAACCTCTTATTCCAGGCACTACTTGAATGAATTTCATCTGATGCAAAGGAGATGGACTGGAAAAAGGCAAAAGGGGGACTGGATATCTAAGTGAATGAATAATGGTGTAAAAGTGAACATATCAGTATAGAACTAAAATGTGTAATCCAAAAATTGAAATACTGGTTACCAGAATTCCTCCATGTTACTGCCTAGTGAGACAAGTTATATCATCCTGATTAATGTTTATATTCTTCCTTTTGCAAACAGGGACTCAGCAGCAGAAAAGATTCCCCCTGTTACCAACATTGTAATGATGAATCATTCTGATCATGGAATTGTGGTGACTTCTGTAAGGGGAATTTTGAAAGGAACAAACTTCCATCAGCATGTATAATGTTCCATTCATGGACACAACAAGCTGGACCTGATATACTTAAATGTTCAAAGCTTTTAAATGCAAACATGTTGGGCAGATATGACCACAATCTGATCCACCAAACTTCCACCTACAAGTCTGTTATTAGATAGCAACAGCTCTCTTATGATTCACAACAGAGGTTCTTTTTTGTGTTTGTTGTTGTTTATTATGTTTATATTTTTTAAAATACTTTTTGTGTCTTCATTTCCTTTTGAAAACAAATAAAGTATTAACTATATCTGTATTAGGGTGAAAAAACAATTATTTTGACAGTTTGTTAAATAAGTAATAATAATAATAACTTGTACTATTGAATTTGTGCGAATGTTAGAATTATTATAGGATTATTTAGCTAAGATGCAGCTTTTAAGTTAATATAACTGTGTAACAGTATTGTAAAGCTCATAAGGGAAAGCTAGCTTTGTTTTGATTGTGTGTATTTAAACAGGAGTTTAACAAGTTAGTGCCTTTTTAGAAAGAAGACTTGGAGAAGCAAACACATGATCATGACTCAGGATGGTAACAGAGTGGAAATGCTGAGATGTATACAAATAAGGTTGAAGAATATTGGGAGATATGCAATGTGTTGTTGCTATTAGATTATAAACATTTAAACTTAGATAAACTAACAGTGTGTATATGCATGTAAGAAGATTAAGTATGGTGGCCTTGTTGCTCAAAATGCAAACAAAAAAAAGAACAAAAAAAGAAAGAAAAAAACTATGAAAATACAAACAAAACAATAACATTGCCAAAAAATATTAAAATGCAACAAAAAAGTGCAAACAAAGCAATGGCAGCAAGAAAGATGCAAGCACAAACCAAAAATGAAAGCAGAAACAAAAAATTGAAAACACAAAGTAAAGAAAATTTAAACAGAAATGACATCACTAGAAAAAGGGGAAGTGGGTGGATTCTTAGCGAGAAACATGAAAATCCCCGGAAGGTGTTTTATTGAACTTGAGTGGTCTTCTAAAAACATTTTTCCCACTTTTCAACTTTGTACCTTGAACTTTAAGTAGTAGTGCTCTTTGTTCAGAGGTAGACATTCTTATAAATCTGAGTGCAGCGGCGGTGCTGCTCACTTCACTGCTGTCTATCTCAGGTCTGCTTCAAAGCAGACATGCTAATCTGCTCATCCAAGTTTATGAGAATCTCTACTCAAGTTCAAGCTGCTATTACAATGTTTACAGTATGTGTTCTCGTTTTATCAGCAATAAATAAAAAAACAGCTACTAACAGAATATGACAACCAAGTCATTGTGGTTAGACATGGTTGATCGCTCCTAACTGACAAGGCAGCTTTAGTGTGCATATTGTATGGGGTTGGACTACTTTTACTTATCATTCAGCTACTCCTGCTTTTACTGTTTTTATTCAATTACTCCTCAGATTTTTCACCTGTGATTATCAAGACAATGCTTTGATCATCAAAGTCAAGTTTGAATGACAATAACAGAAATTAAAATGGGGTGATACTATATGTGCTGCTGCCTCAAAGATCCACAGTCCTATGTCCTAATTCAGTTGTGGATTCTGCCTGTGTGAATTTTAATATTATTTAACAAGGATATCACTCTGTGAAATGCTAAATTATGTATAAATAAGGCCAAAATTTAAATTTTTGACTATGCACACCATTAGCATGTTTGGCAACAAGTAACTGCATGCAAGGAAAAGCACCACATAACCACAGTAAACTATGATTGTTGGGACGTTTCCAGGTGCTGGTTCAGAAGTTCCTGTTATTACTGAAGGCATATTGACTTTCACTAAGTAACAGAATATGCAAAACCTAGTTTCTTCTGTCAAGAGACTGAGGAATGGACATTTTAACTGAATAATGACCCCAAAAATACAAATAAAAATACACAAAAATGGTTGTGGGACAAAACATACATTTTTTGCCATGGACAACTCCCTGGAGTGACAACTTGAATGTTATTGAAAATCTGTGGTCTGAATTGAGAGTAATTCTACAGGCACAAGACTATTAAGGATCTACATGAAGAGTGACATGTTCTTTGTAGAGCAGCAGAGAGGTTCAGTGCTCTGTTATTCTCCAAGACAGGGTTTACCAAGTATTAATTCCAATACTTCTAAAACGTATAATTTAGGGATTCTCTGATTAAGTTTTTTAGGGCCGATACCAATCACCACTTTCATGTAATTGAATTGGCTGATACAGTTCAGATTTTTTATTCAATTTTTTTCTTATCCCTTTTAAAACCGTTATGACCAATGCTTAGAAGCCTTACAGAATGTTCCATATTAAACTGTTAACTTTGATATTTATATAATTAAAACTATATACCACAGGCATTACCTTTTCTTTTTTTGTTAACAAAATGAAATTGTGTTGGCTTATTGCTAAATGACTATACAAACACTAAAATAAGTAAAATTACATTAAAATACATGCTTTTTATTTTTTTAAAAATATGTATAGAAGATATTTGTCCTAATACATATGGCATAAAATAAAATAAAATGCTTCTCATAACTAGATGCTGTTATATTGTTTAAGTTCTTCTATAATGTACTTATCTGAAACACAGCTTAACTGAAAGAAAGTATTTTTTATAAAGACATACTGCTGAACCCTTCATTATTTCTTGTCTCTTTTATTGTATATGTATATGCTCACACATTGCTTCAATGAATTGATATTGGCAGTTAAACACAGTTTAAATGTAAATATATATATATGCGTTTATATGTTTTAATCATTTTAATCATTAATTGCACTACAGCATTTTTGATGTTAAAATATACATTTACTACATTTATACAAATGTTTATTTATTTACTTATTTTACAGTGTACTGGATACACATTCCTAATTGTGTAATTAAAAGTATGGATTACTATTTTAATTATGCAGTACTTGTTTCTTACCAAAACTTGTACCATATAACGCACCAAATGAATAATAAACACTGTAAAAACATTTTTAAAAATCCACAAATCTATCAAATATTCATAAGATGTTTGTATAATGCGAACATGCTTAGCCATTCATAAGTAACTGACCGATTTTGCTATTAAGTTAAAAAGCCTATCCATATTACTAAACGAGAATGGTAAACCGGATGGACGCAGGGACATGGGCCGTGGACGCAAAAGACGAAGTGTGCAGGCGCCACACAAAGCCCCCCTCCAAGCACCGGAAAATGAGAAATGATGCGCCACGCCCATAGCAACAGACCCATGCAACAAAGCGCCACACAAACGCCATACCACACGAAACAGGACACACACAAAAAAGAGGATTCAGACCCACGACACACAAAGCACCCCTCCACTAACAGAAATAAGAAATGAGGCAACGCGCCCCTAGCACACCAAAAACAAAGGAGTCAGACGCAAGCGCCACATAGCACACGAAACGGTACACACACAAAAATGAGGATTCACACCCACGACACACAAAGACCCCCTCCACTAACAGAAATAAAAAATGAGGCAACGCGCCCCTCAAAGAAAACGCACGCCAACAAATGATGTCATACATAGACAACAAGAGACCGGACTACAATACATATACAGGCGCGACACCTGATGGGTAATAATACGAAGAAACCCTCCAAGCACCGGAAAATGAGAAATGATGCTCCACACCCATAGCAACAGACCCATGCAACAAAGCGCCAGACGAAGCCCATACCACACGAAACAGGACACACACAAAAAAGAGGATTCAGACCCATGACACACAAAGCCCCCCTCCACTAACAGAAATAAAAAATGAGGCAACGCGCCCCTCAAAAAAAACACACGATTACTTATCCATATTACTAACGATAAAGAACAAACAAGTCATGAATTCACGATCACGGGTACAAAACGATACGGCTCGAGTAACGGGACCACAAACACGAACCCGCATGAAAAAAAACAATACACGTCGGCGCCTACAACGCGCTTCTGAAACCGCGGAAGAAAAAATGTCTCGGCTCCAAAAACACATGTCACTCCTTATTCAAAATACCGGTCCCAATCACAGAAACATCGGTATCCACTATGAAAATGAACAGTAACAATGCACGTGACATCCGTCTTGCAAAACTATTAATTATAGATGAATGTACAATGGCATCCAGTCACTTACTCAACACCATTGATAAACTTCTACAAACGTTGATGAATAATAATATTCCCTTTGGAGGAAAGGTACTTTTATTAGGAGGAGATTTTAGACAGTGCTTACCTATTGCTCCACATGCAATGCGTTCAGCTATTGTTCAGTCCACCTTAAAATACGCGGACAATTGGCATTGCGTTGATGAATAATAATATTCCCTTTGGAGGAAAGGTACTTTTATTAGGAGGAGATTTTAGACAGTGCTTAGCTATTGCTCCACATGCCATGCGCTCAGCTATTGTTCAGTCCACCTTAAAATACGCAGACGACGTCATACATAAACAACAAGAGACCGGACTACAATACATATACAGGCGCGACACCTGATTGGTAATAATACAAAGAAACGAACAGTCTGCATATTAACAGTGAGTGCGATCCTCCTTATTACTTATCCATATTACTAACGATAAAGAACAAACAAGTCATGAATTCACGATCACGGGTACAGAACGAGACGGCTCGAGTAACGGGACCACAAACATGAACCCGCATCAAAAAAAACAATAAATGTCGGCGCCTACAACGCGCTTCTAAAACCGCGGAAGAAAAAATGTCACGCGGACAATTGGCATTGCTTTCAAAAGATACAGTTGGTATAAAACATGCGATGTCCAGATCCAGAATATAGCAATTGGTTATTACAACTGGGAGATGGTACACTCACCAATACAGATGAACTTCACCCAGATATTATTACAATTCCTCAAGCCTTTATCTGCGACGACTTATTACGGAGATATTTGGAACAGCAATCTCATTAGACCAAATACCCCTTTAAACACAACGGACTATATTATGTCCAAAAAATATTAATGTTGATCACATAAATAACCAAGTCATTGCATTACTTCCTGTAGAGGCACGGCTCTTTCTAAGCTCTGACAAAGTTGACTCTGATGACAACAATGACCATCTTAATTTCCCCTTACAATATTTGAACACTATTAACCCAGCCGGATTACCACAACACAATCTTAACCTTACAATCGGAACAATAATCATGCTATTAAGAAACCTTAACACTAAGCAAGGTTTATGCAATGGTACACGTTTAGTCGTCAACACCATGACACACAATGTTATTGAAGCAAAACTTCTTACAGGATCACATGCTAACAATACTGTTCTGATTCCTACACTTCACCTTACAAGTTCTGACCTAGAATTACCTTTTACACTTAAACGGCGACAGTTCCCCATTAAACCTGCATTTGCCATGACCATCAACAAATCACAAGGCCAAACCATGAACAAGGTTGGCATCTACCTCTCTGACCCCGTTTTTGGACATGGACAACTTTATGTGGCCTTCTCACGAGTTCGACGTTCATCTGACGTTAAAGTTAAGGTTATAAATGATCCATGCCAAGAGAAACTCATTCAAGAACAAGACACCATCTTTACTACTAATGTTGTGTACAAAGAAATTTTCCGATAAATCTTTACACTGTGCCTTGCAATTTATTCTTGGCTTCCTATATGCGTCATCTACACCTTCACACTATGCTATATCTCATACATACATCACGCTATTTATAATTACCCAACACCATGGGTTGGCGAGCGAAGCGAGCAGGGGGCAGAGCCCCCTAGTTGTTTACTAAGCAGCAAATTCAACTTCTTCTTTAGTTTTTTTTTTTTTTTTTTAATTGAAACATTAAGCTGCTGTACTTAACACAAGATGGCTCACTGTCCAAACTAATTTTTTTCTCTTTTAATTAAGGGAAGTAATAAACGATTGAATACATTAAGCTTTTTTTGCAGTTTTTGTAATTGTACAAGTCTGCACACTGATTCCTTTTTTCTCAGTTTATTACTCCATTTTCATTCATTTAAAAGCTAATATTCCAATTTTCTCTCTCTGGTAAAGTCTACCTTGCTTCTTTCTCTTTACAGGAAGTTTACAGAAAAAAAGACACTGTGCTACCATAATACCTCACATAAAGGCTAAATTACTATAAGGCTTAGAAAAGCAGGGGCTGAAAAATTCATTTTTTGTGATGTTAATTTAAATAGAGTCTTTTGCAGTAAAAATTGGACGATTTAATACTTCACTACTATATTTTGCAGAAAAACAGCAAAACAGATACTTTCTTTATGAAATTTAACAAATTCAATGAAAGATACATATTCTTAAAGGTATTCTTTTCTAAAACACAGTCATGCCATCTGCTTGAATGCACATTATACTATCAACAAAAACATGCACACATAATCCCAAAAAAAGAAAAAACAGGTGCAAGAAATTTAAAATTTATAATTCCAGATAGGCCTTACAATCAAACATTCCCTTAAAGAAAAATAGTAAACCCTTTTTATTGCAGTTTTTTGTCACAGTGATAAATTTAAATTTGTGATCTATGAACACATTTGTATTTACCACTCTGTTCATACTGTATACTTGCATCTGGCAGCTCATAAACCTCTAATTCCTTCTGTTTTAGTCAGGTTGAACAACATCATTTTCTGGTTTCAGTTGGAATAAGAGCAGATCAAAAGGCATCACAGGGTATAACACAGGGTGACACTAAATTCACACACTATTGATAAGCAAACATGTCTATTTTTTAAGCCAAGGCAGTTGTTAAGTATTGATCTGTGTCTTATGATTACACCCACATTGTTAAAATGGTTTGTATATGTTATTTGTGAACAATCAAATACCACTAAATTCAGCCATTTTAAAAGAAGACCAGCTCTGCACGATAGTTCAGCACTTAGTCTTCCTGCGCAACAACCTTTCACACTCGGGAACATGGTTTCCTCTCAAAAGACCAAATCCCAGTAAACTTTTTGTACCACGTAGTTGTTTCTGTTTTGATTTACTTTTGTATTAATGTGAATACTCACACAAGTGAAAAGAAAACATATTCTTACCATGAGAAAAAGAGTACCAGAAATATATGATAAAATGATTATTTTCAGATCCCTCTTCTCTTTACAAACAGGCATCAGAAACACTGAAAGCACGATCAATACTTGACAACTGTCTTAGCTTGAAAAATGTATGTATTTGTACGTTTTTAAGTTATCCCTCTGTGCCCCATACTCTCCACTGTAAAGCACCAGTGTTTACAAGGTATTTTTGTTTTTTTGTTAATTTATAGAAAGCACTTAACTTTTGAACACAATTCCGCATAGTAAATGCGTACAGTATATACCATGTTTGTGAAGATAAAACTTAACAAAATACCGAACTTATCCTTTTATGGCAATTAATATTATATTCTCTGTGTAAGGTTCATTGAGCTGCATTCAGTGTACGAAATGAGCAATATAAAAAAATTATAAAAATAAATTAATTAATTAATAAATTAATTAAAAATAATAGATATTATTGTGGCCTTAAAATAAAAAAGGTGTTTCTGGTACGTTTTTTCCTCAGGTCAGTTACACTCATTATGTGAACAGTTTAGTTAAACTTACTTGCTGTATGCTGACTGGTAACTGATATGTTTTCTTGTGGCATTGTGGTGACAAACTGAATAGATTTTTCCCCTTCCTGAAATTTCAAGTTGTCATTATCACTGAGTAAAGAATTTTCTTGAGAAAAGCAATGTCTCAGCTCAAGATTTTCTAGTTCAGTCGCTCCTGAATAGTCAGATGCAGTCAAATTCTGTTCTGTAGTCTGGTCAATATCTTGCGCAACATCTTCCTCTTTAACTTTCACAAATGCTTCCTCTGAAGCCTCGTCTTTAATATGCAATGGATCGTTTTCACCGGCTGATAACTGTTCTTGCTGAATGCAAAGTTTCAGATATCCAGATTCTTTTGCTGTTGCTTCCGTCTGTTTAGGGTCAGAAAAGTGTATGTCAGTATCTCCAATATGGAGGGCATCATGTTCTTTCACATTCTGTGTAACTGTAATGCCAAAATATCCACTATGAATATCTTCAATTGAAACAGTTTTTGACATCTTCTCATTCTGTTTATTAGAGGTATGGCGCTCATCTTTAGTCCTTTGAAATATTTTACCTTCATCTAGAACAAATAAAATAATAATATTAATACTGCTATAGTACATATCGGCCTACCATTAATGACTACTTATAAAGGATACCTAATACCTATATATACAAAAAATAAACACATATACATATATATAAATATACATTGCCATATATATCTACTCTATATATATATAAAATCCTAAGCCTAAAAGTGCAACAATTTTATGTGACTTTTTTGTGATGCTTTAAATCAGGCTTATTTTAAAACCTACATATATGTGTTTGGTATCATTCTTTTCAGAATTTATCGAACTTTAATGTGATGTTGTTAGATTTTCAGATTCTTATTCCGTTTTTAAATTATAAACTAAAAACTATCAAGAGCTCACGTCCCGTGAGATGAGACTTGAGCAAGAGTGCCAAGAGATTTAACCACGCCCAGGGCCGAAAAGTAGAGTAGGACAGCTGCTGTACAAGCTTTTAAATGTTCAAAGCACCGCATGAGATGCAGATCATGTGGCATGGCAGCAGCTGATCGAGCAAAAAGGAGGTAAAAAAAAAAAAACTATTTGTTTCCCATTATATCACTGTTTAAGAGGGGTTTCAGAGGATTGGGTTGCATTCAGCCCCCCTCTTCACAACGCAAGCACCAGACTGGCCACAACTGGGGTTTGGGCGCCAAAGGTGCCGGGGGGGCTTACCCCCCTAATATATATATATATATATATATAAATATATATATATATATATATTGCATAGTTTACTGTCAAATAATGCAAAGAGTACGCGACACATGTTTCGCCCTAATTCTGGGCTCATCAGGTGTACACACTCACTGCACCCCCTCTCGGGGATCGAACCTCGGATGTCAGCGTTAGAGGTGAAGCCGCTTTACGTTGTGCCATGGCGTGTGGTTCGTTTATTTGACAGCATGTAGATCGGGGTAATTATATTCATGACATTCGTAGTCTGAATCACAATCTGATTGTATGGGTGGTTACCTACCAGGTAACGCCTGTGGTTGGTCTGCAAGTCGACAAACATCCTCCACGGTGCCCTCTTCAGTTATGAGAAGCAGATCATAGAAAGTTGCACGCCGTGGCGCAACGTAAAGAGGCTTTGCCTCTGACGCTGACGTCTGAGGTTCGATCGCCGAGATATATATACATATATATATATATATATATATATATATATATATATATATATATATATATATATATATATATATATACATATACATATATATACATACATATATACATATATATACATATATATATATACACATATATATATATATATACATATATACATATATATATATACACATATATACATATATATATATACACATATATATATACATATATACATATATATATATATACATATATACATATATATATACACATATATATATATACATATATACATATATATATTATATATATACACATATATATATATACATATATATACACATATATATATACATATATATACACATATATATATACATATATATACACATATATATATACATATATATACACATATATATATATATATATATATATATATATATATATATATATATATATATATATATATATATACATACAGTAATCCCTCCTCCATCGCGGGGGTTGTGTTCCAGAGCCACCCGCGAAATAAGAAAATCCGCGAAGTAGAAACCATATGTTTATATGGTTATTTTTATATTGTCATGCTTGGGTCACAGATTTGCGCAGAAACACAGGAGATTGTAGAGAGACAGGAACGTTATTCAAACACTGCAAACAAACATTTGTCTCTTTTTCAAAAGTTTAAACTGTGCTCCATGACAAGACAGAGATGACAGTTCTGTCTCACAATTAAAAGAATGCAAACATATCTTCCTCTTCAAAGGAGTGCGTGTCAGGAGCACAGGCTGTCAGAAACAGAGAGCAAAGCAAACAAATCAATAGGGCTGTTTGGCTTTTAAGTATGCGAAGCACCGCGGCACAAAGCTGTTGAAGACGGCAACTCACACCCCCTCCGTCAGGAGCAGAGAGAGAGAGAGAGAGAGAGAGACAGAGAAAAACAAACAAGCAAAAATCAATACGTGCCCTTCGAGCTTTTAAGTATGCGAAGCACCGCTTCAGGAAGCAGCTGCACAGAAGGTAGCAACGTGAAGATAATCTTTCAGCATTTTTAGACGAGCGTCCGTATCGTCTAGGTGTGCGAACAGCCCCCCTGCTCAATCCCCCTACGTCAGGATCAGAAAAAAGTCAGCGCAAGAGAGAGAGAGAGAAAAGTAAGTTGGGTAGCTTCTCAGCCATCTGCCAATAGCGTCCCTTGTATGAAATCAACTGGGCAAACCAACTGAGGAAGCATGTACCAGAAATTAAAAGACCCATTGTCCGCAGAAATCCGCGAACCAGCAAAAAATCCGCGATATATATTTAAATATGCTTACATATAAAATCCGCGATGGAGTGAAGCCGCGAAAGGCGAAGCGTGATATAGCGAGGGATTACTGTATACATATATATACATATATATATATATATATATATACATACATATATATACATATATACACACATATATACATATATCTATATACATATATATATGTACATATATATATACACATATACCATCCATCCATCCATTTTCCAACCCGCTGAATCCGAACACAGGGTCACGGGGTTCTGCTGGAGCCAATCCCAGCCAACACAGGGCACAAGGCAGGAACCAATCCCGGGCAGGGTGCCAACCCACCGCAGATACACATATACATATATACATATATATATGTACATATATATATATATATATACACATATACATACAGTGGGTACGGAAAGTATTCAGACCCCCTTCAGTTTTTCACTCTTTGTTATATTGCAGCCATTTGCTAAAATCATTTAAATTAATTTTTTTCCTCATTAATGTACACACAGCACCCCATATTGACAGACAAAAAAAAGAATTTTTGAAATTGTTGCAGATTTATTAAAAAAGAAAAACTGAAATATCACATGGTCCTAAGTATTCAGACCCTTTGCTGTGCCACTCATATATTTAACTCAGGTGCTTTCCATTTCTTCTGATCATCCTTGAGATCACCTTCATTTGAGTCCAGCTGTGTTTGATTATACTGATTGGACTTGATTAGGAAAGCCACACACCTGTCTATATAAGACCTTACAGCTCACAATGCATATCAGAGCAAATGAGAATCATGAGGTCAAAGGAACTGCCTGAAGAGCTCAGAGACAGAATTGTGGCAAGGCACAGATCTGGCCAAGGTTACAAAAAAATTTCTGCTGCACTTAAGGTTCCCAAGAGCACAGTGGCCTCCATAATACTTAAATGGAAGACGTTTGGGACGACCAGAACCCTTCCTAGAGCTGGCCGTCCGGCCAAGCTGAGCTACCGGGGGAGAAGAGCCTTGGTGAGAGAGGTAAAGAAGAACCCAAAGATCACTTTGGCTGGGGAGAAAGCGTTTTTTTTCTTTCTTTTTAACCTCAAACGAACACAAAATTTATAAATTGGTATGCACTCTCAGTTAATGAGATCATTATATTTTCATGTGGGATGCTCCTTTTAAAATATATTTTAACAATTGAGACTGCAATTAACATGAACAAGTGTCCTTTTAACTGTTATTTTTAAGATCCATAACACACAGACAGGCACAGAAGTCACTAGATATATAAATAAACAGGGAAGGCATATGTACTGAAAGAAAAAAAAAGATCAACATGTGTGTTGTTCCAGCTGCACTGAATAAGCTCACCTCCCCTGCGATCTGACTCTAAGTAACAGCACAAGTGTAATCAGAAGTCTCTGGTTCAATCCCCACTCACTCCTATATTTGCCGTTTTCAGTAGTAAGCTGCTCTTTTTGATAATACAGTATTATACAGCACACACATAAACTTGGTTTGCGTCTGTACTTGCGCTGTTACTTAGAGTCAGATGAAGGGGGGTTGGGTGGGTTAGAGCGCGTGAGCTTATTCAGTGCAGCAGGAACAACGCACATGTTGATCTTTTTTTTCTTTCAGTACATGTGCCTTCCCTGTTTATTTATATATCTAGTGACTTCTGTGCCTGTCTGTGTGTTATGGATCTTAAAAATAACAGTTAAAAAGGCACTTGTTCATGTTAATTGCAGTCTCAATTGTTAAAAAATATTTTAAAAGGAGCATCCCACATGAAAATATAATGATCTCATTAACTGACAGTGCATACCAATTTATAAATTTTATGTCCGTTTGAGATTAAAAAGAAAAAAAAAATACTGCTTTCTCCCCAGCGGGGAATCGAACTGGGGTCTCTGAGACACAGCAAACCTGAAGCGCTGTGAGCTAGCAAATCTTACTGCTACGCCACAGAAACTGTCATATTATGCTTGAACTTTTTGTGAAAGTGTTTATTTGATATTTGGACTTCATGCTTCACACATTCTATAGTTTATGCCTACATTTTTTAACATTACTAAAATATGAAAAAGTTTCTGTTTTAACAATCTGTTTACACAGATTGCTGTGGAAACGGAACACACATGAACTGCGTGTGTTCTAAATAACAATCTATTTCCATTCTAAAACTCCACTTCACTCCCAGATAGTCAATCAAGGCATGAGCTGGGAGAAGTTCGTGCACGTTCTAAGTCGGTGGGGGGATGGAATAGCCGGCTGCTTGCAGCTTGTCTTTATCAGTACATTTAGAGGACAAAGGATGCTGGCAGAGAGGTGAGAACGGTTTTAAGAAGCGATTTAAGGTGGGCCGGATTGACGAGTTTTTTCATAGGCTCTGGTAATTCTAGTGTTAAGCAAAGGATTTACTTCTCACTGATAATGGAGTCTGCAACATTTCAGAATGGACAGCTTTAGTGGTGTTATTTATTTAATTTTTCAGCTTCAATTTACTAGTTATTTAAGTTGAGCCCATGGTGTAAAGTTATTGCAATTTACATCAAATGCATAATGTGCTACCCTTACTTACCACCTTCTGAGGTTTTCAAGTAAGGAGGACAAAGATTTTAAGGTAAGGATGATATATTCACTAATCAAATTGTATTAATGGTGTGTAAATAAGTGTGCCATAGACTGGCCAAACTACCAGTTACCTCGACTGCATATCCTTCAAGCTATTAAAGGAAAAGTCAATGTATACAATACTAAGTAGGACATGCAGATTCAGTGCAGCTTGCCGCCAAACATAAAAACGAGCTGTTGCCAAAGACGTGTCGATCTTGTACCCTTTAATTAAATAAATTCCTACACTATCTGTGAAAAATTTGAACAAACGCAGAAATTGTCATGTGTTTTTGATTGAAATGAATATCTTTTTATCAAGATAACATTAATTTGATTTGAAGTCAAGACAGGAAGTTTTGCTGATGGCTTGATATGACTGATCTTTAATTATTCACATATGACTGCAAAGCTGCATTTTCAGCAGCCATTCCTTCAGTATTTTAATCTATTTAAATCAATGTAATGGTCTCGTAGCTCTTTTAGGGCGGATGTCGACTTTTGTCGACAGGAGGGGTTGAAGGCGAATGTCGACAAAAGTCGACATCCAGGGATAAAGGGCGACAATCAGCTGTTAATGGCGACAAATCTCACTGTCACGTCACAGGCATTCCCTCTGTGCTTGGAGGAATGCTAGACTCGTTGACTCGGCAAATAAACATTGCGTGTGCGTGAGTTGCGAAATGTAAACAATGGCAAGATGGCACCGACATGTGAAAAGGCAGCGAAGCAAGTGCAGAAAAGAAAACACTTGGCAGACGTTGTTTTGCGCATTACCGCGGAGTCGGACTCTTGATTTTTCAGAATCGGACTTTATTGGCAGTGATCAGGAGATCGAGCAAGAGAGTTAGAAGCAGGCATCAGCTGATCAGACACCAGCCGATGCCGCGCGAGCGGATCTGCTGCCAGTTGAGTGCCTTCGCGCAGCCGATGCATGTACGGCAAGGTTCGCATGGGATAAATACACATACATTGATCCGTTGAGAGCCGATATGGCTACCGGAGTTTACAAGACGGCATCGCTTGTTTTTGGACACGACAGATCACCAGCTGCTGTACTTCAGGCTGCTCTTTCCTGATGCTGCTTTTCAGCTACTGTCAGACGAGACAAACAGGTAGGCAGAGATTTTTTTTGAATCGCGGGCTGCCTTTGCATCGCATTCTCGTTATTCAAAGTGGAAACCCACAACGAAAGACGAGATGAAGCGCGCTGTGGCATTACAAATAGAGATGGGACAGAACTGGTGAGATAACTTCAGGGAGCATTGGTCCAAACGTGTTTTGTCCCCGGGTGGCTTAGGTACGTGCTGCTGCAAAGTTTTATTCACTTCTGTAATAAACAGAAGCAAATCCCATGGGGTGAGCCAGGCTATAATGCCATACATAAAGTTCATAAAGTTTCAGAAGATGAAAAGAGGTGACAATACGGTTTTCATGCAGGCAGAAAACTTGGTGGCAGTGGCATGGCACGATGGCAAATGGGTGACTTGTCTCTCTACAGTACACACTAACAATATATGTGAGAAAATGCAGCAACAGACAATTGAAAAATAGGCATCAAAACAACACATAGAGAATTCAGGCTCATACAACATGCAAGACAGTAACATTTGTCAAAAGTAAATATTGTTGATTTGATATGTTAAACAATTGCTTTGTGTTCTTTTTTAAAAAATGTTAGTTTTTGGAAAAATATTCAGCCCTGGGAGAAAAGAAACAAAAAAAAAAATTAGCCCTAAAAGAGTTAATAAACGAAAGTATCAGTTTCTCTAAAAAGCATGAAACTATGTCTCCAAACATTTGACTTGTAGTGTAGATGCACTAGTAGTAGTTTACTAAAGCTGTGGTGATAATTTTTGATTCAAAGCCCTTTGTGTGCAGTACTGTGAATCAACCAGTTATTTACACTGAGGCATCCATTTTCCAAACATGCCTACCATTTCCTAGCAGCTTCATATGCAAGACACTTGAGATGCTTGTCCATTGCAGGTCACATTAGCTTAAATGAGTGTTGTCACTAAATAAAACTGAAGGTTATAGGGTGGTAACGACAGAAGTAGTTGAAACTTAAGTGAATTAGTGCAGGTTCATTGTTTACCTATTTGGCTGATGGTTACATTTCTTTTGTTTTCTTCCCAAGTGGAGCACAAGCAGGTCAAGTGACTTACTCATGGCCACACAGTGTCAGTAGCAGGATTTGAATCCACAACCTCTGGTGAAGTTCAGCACCTTAACCACTACACCAGGCCTACACCTCCAAGTGGCCCAGCCTGTCTTCAAGCCAGGGCTCCAGACTGCAACTAAAACAGACTCAAATGCAACCAAAAATAGGTTTTGGCGATTATCACTTCTACTAAGTTCACCAGTGGCAAATGAAATGATTGAAACTTTAATATTGTACCAGATGCAAAAGGACATTTTTTTATTTTTAAGGAGATGTGCCATTAATATGTGTCGGTACGGGCTCCTCCCTGCATATTCCTGAGCCGCATAAAGGCTGCTTTATATCCCGTGCTGGGTGCAAGGGAATCGCGTCAAAAATTACATCACACTTGGAGACACGCGCGGGAAAATATTTCTAAGTACACAGCATTGCTGTTGGGATGGCTGTATATTCCAAATGGTGAATTTCAATGAGAGGCTAGTTACATTTGTGCCAGAATAGTGAACGAAGGGATGAATATGACGCAACTGCTCATCAAAACAAAAGGTAGGCATGCAAAACATTTGAAATTCATCTGCCTGTCATACAGTGGAAGAAATAATTATTTGATCCCATGCTTAATTTGTAAGTTTACTCACTTACAAAGAAATGAACAGTCTCTAATTTTTACGGTAGTTTCACTTTAATGGACAGAGACAGAATATCAACCAAAAATCCAGAAAAAACACAATACATAAACTGAGGGAGATTGATGGTCATTTTATATTTCTTCCATTTCTGAATAATCGCACCAACAGTTGTCATCTCACCAAGCTTCTTGCTGATGGTCTTGTAGCCCATTCCAGCCTTGTGCAGGTCTACAATCTTGTCCCTGACATCCTTTGACAGCTCTTTGGTCTTGCCCATGGTGGTGGAGAGGTTAGAATGGAAGAAATAGATTCTGTGGACAGGTGTGCTTTATAAAAATAATAAGCTGAGATCAGGAGTACCTGTACTTATTGATTGATTGTAATCTGTGTAACCCATTGGGAACACAGCCAATATGTGGGAGCCAGAATTCTGGCTGGATTGTAGGGGATCAAATACTTATTTCACTCAATGACATGCAAATCACTTTAATAACGTTTAAGTAATGTGTTTTTTCTAGATTATTGGTTGATATTCTGCCTCTCTTCATTAAAATGAAACTACCATAAAATTAGAGACTGTTCATTTCTTTGTAAGTGAGCAAACTTACAAATTCAGCAGAGGATCAAATAATTATTTCTCCCACTGCATAGGTCCCCTGTTATGAATATATCTGTGCCCTGTGGAATTCAGTTGTCCCTTCAGGTTTGATTGTCACTGATCTCCTTGTGTTCACACATCTTTGCATGCCGTTTCTCTTTTGATTTAACGCATACTCCATGCAAAATGCTGGCCTGTCCGTCAGAAAACATGTACAAGCAGTCGCCTGCCTGCTGTTTTGTTACACAGATCGATGTGATGAAGTCTGCGCTTTAAGGCTGAAGGTGTATTACAGTCATTTTACCGGGGTACTGTGATTGATGGCGAACAGTAAACTTTATTAAAATGATATCAAAAAATGCCAGTTTGTTAGTTATTTCTGGCATTTTGGCATGCACACTATATATTCTGTTACCAATAAATTCTTCAACAGGAGCTCATCAACAAAGAAACATGGAAAGTAAGATTTAGTAAAAAAAAAAATAACAGTTATAATTAATAATTCATTACTTGACACCCAAGAACTCTTTACAAAGAAATTTTAAAGCCAAATCATTAAAATAAATGTACCAATCCACTTTAACGCCATATGTGGTGCCTTGCTCTTAACATTTACTCAGGTAGTTTGTTTCTGGGGGGCGGTGAAACAATTTCAACAGGAAAGGCTTTGTTGTTGAACTAAAATTTAACCTCTGTCTTATGAGTGAGTAAAACCATGTGAATGAAATCGCTTAAGTTCTATGAAAAAAATCATTTGCCTGTCATGAGCACCCATTTAAATTGGGGGAGGATCTCCTATTTCAAAAGGGAAACAAATGATACTGCTAATACTGTGCACTTTTCTGATTTTATGCACTTTGAGATGTGCCTGGATCAGATGTGAGCAAAATGTTTACTTTTTTTATTTCAAAAGTGGACAAAAAGTATTGCTACTACCCCAGATTCTGTTCAGTTATAGCTTTTTGTTGTTGCTTTATTTATACATTTTTAATGTGCCTGTGTCAGATGTGACCAAATGTTAAGGGGAAACAATGAATAAACATTACTTGTTTTTCAATACATTCATTTGTGTTGATTTAAAATTTGTCATTACCTGCTACTTTACTGGCTGCTGAAAATATCTGGCCCAGGCAAATTTATTGGTTTGAAAATCTGACCCAGCTGTAAGTGTAATTGAATAGCCCTGCACTGCACCACACTACACTGCCAGCCTTTATCACAGAGGCCTGTCTCCTTGAAAAAAAAGCCCAAATTCAGGCCCCAAACTTACCAACTCTGCTAAAATGAAGTTTACATTCTCACCAAAAAAATGCTAATTTGTAATGTAGTACTTTAAAAGTGTGATGAAACTGCGATGGGCTAAGACATTGTTCAGGGTTGATGACTACATGCTCCATACACTTCTAAACGGTATTTGGTACCTAACCTTTCATTTTGTATGCTGCAATTTGGAATAACCTATTACGATGGGCACTACTGCATATACAAAACAAATTAAACTTACAAAACTGTAAGTCTATCAATAAATGTTTTTAAATTACTGTTATGATAAAATAGTAATACAGTAATTCAAAAATGAAAATCAATAGCCTCAAAAAAACTTATCAAACAAATGCATCATACCCTGTGGACGTAATTGTCCATATACTGTACATGCATACGATTTGGGGACTTATGTAAAGTAGGAATTAATTAGCATATACCAAAATATATAGGGAAACAGCAACAATACACAAACACATTTCAGTTTTATTGTGTAAGTCCAGTAAGTACAACATTTCCACGTAGCCACATAATAACCGAACTACAAATTATTCACATTTACTTTTTTCTGCAAAAAATATTTTTAAAGCAAGTTTTCTTTGTTTTTAGTTATTCGGATGTATATATGAGAGGGGTTAGTAGTTTGTCATAATAGTTATTTAATTCTCCCCCAGGGACATCTATCTATCTCGTCCCTATTAACCAATCCGATCGCCGTCCTACGTGTGACCATACCTATTGACTGGTTTCCTCCAAACTGCATACCTGAGCAGCGATTTTCTAGCCAACCGGCGTCCCTCTCCTCTTTGGCCGCGTCGCTTCGCGTGTCACACGTACTTCTGTTCAAGCACTGAACGAAAATGCTGTCCGCCTGTCTAATGTGTTGTAATGCCGTTCTCATTTCATCCTGGAAGATTCTTCCTTGAAGTTTTAGTTTTGTGATCTCTTTGTCTTTCTTGGACATTTCAAGTAAGTAATCAGAGCAGTGATCGTCAACAAAATAGGCAAATCGAGACAGGAGTGCATCGACAATCGATTTTACTGCTTCCTCGACTAGGAGGGTCAAAGAGATTTGAATTACTTTACCTCTTTCTCTACCACATTCCTCTGCTTGTGCTCCAGAAACAACTTCATCAACTGAATGCAAGAGTTTATTGAGTATAACCTGTGCAGTAACCTTCAATTCTGTTTCAATCTTGGCGGCGAACTGTTCCTTAAATGCAGACAAATAATACATTTTATATGGAGTACGGAACCAGCAACAATGAGGTTTGAAGAACAGAAAAGCGGTGCTTCCGGCCGCGACAGCAAAGGAAATGTATCAAAATAAAAGTTCCACTACATTACTGTAGTTCTTCTATTGAAATGAATAAATTCAAAGACGAATAGCCCAGAAACTAATCATTTCTTTTCACTTTTATGTAAAAAATATGGAATACAGGGAAAGAATTGCTTACTTTATAAGATTGTGGTATTTTAGATTAGTATTGTTATGTATGGTGTATGCATGCATAAATTGAAGAGATCTACCATGTGTGGTAGAACAAAAATCAGGGTGAGTTGTGCAGACCAGCAACTCATCTAATGGGAACTGACCTCAGTCATTTAGGATTTACTGGGCTCAGTAACACTAACCAATGCCAGCAGCCGTACCACCTGCACTTCAGAAGAGGTAATCCACTTGAAGCTAATCCAGTACTTGGATGGAAAATCATCTAGGAAAAGCTTGGCTTGCTAATGGAAGAGATGTTAGTGAGGAGAGCAGGGGACACTTGCCCTGTGGTCTGTATAAGGATCCCAATGCCCTAGTGCAGTGATGGAGACACGCTACTGCAAATATTCGCACAGTCCTTTGAATGAGACATAAAACAGAGGTCTTGTGATCATAAAAGATCCCTCGGAATCTTTCAAAAAAAGTAGGGTATTTTGCGATGTCCTGGCTAAATTGCCCAACAAAACCTCATTCATTCTGGCCCACTAACCATGTCCTGTCCCCAGTGGGCTAACTGTCTCTCTCTCTCTCTCTCTCCCCTTTACCACCAAATAGCCAATGTGTGGTGAGTGTACTGATGACCAAATCATATTATGTAATATTATCTACTGTTGAATTCTGCTCTGTACTTGTAATATTTCTGTTGCATTATTGATGCGATCATGTGCTTTGAGCAGGTTAAAATAATGCTATATTATTATTATTATTAACACCATCATACCATTCTACACATAGACATAAGGGCCAGAACAGACATTCCTTAAATTTGAACATTTCAGACTTTAAGGATTGTTACTGGATCAAACTAAAATGGGTTGTAATCCATTGGCACTCATTTATAATGAAATGTGGTCAGACATACCTGTATATGCTCTAGGTTGCTGCCTCAGCAACGGTAACACCAATGTGCCTTTTCTCCCCTTGTTCATTAGATTTGATAGTCATCTTTCAATTTTTAATATCTCAAAAGTAAAACATAGTGTGTGCATTAACTTATGGTTGATTAGTATCTATGGGCACACCTCTGATATAAACCAGGGTGAAATATTTGTGATTTATATCATACTGTAAAGGCACTGACAAGCTGCAACAGCCAGGATGACTCACCCATAGTATACACTAGCATTTCATCATGCAAGTGAGCAGCTTCAGAGCCAGCAGCTGGGGTGCCTTATAAAAATGGCAAGCCTGCAATAGAAAAATGGATGGATGGATGGATGGATGGATTGATGGATGGATGAGTGATACACAGCTTTACTTTCTAGTGAATCACCTTTCAGCTGTTACACCAGGCAAAAATGACTGGTAAAGTAACAGTTTTACTGAAGCTAGCCACAGCTATTCTTGCACTGCTTCTCAAGTCACGTTCACTCTTCAGTGTTCCGATCGCCTTCTACTGTGTAGTGTCTGTTTCCATAATCAGGGCTGGATTAACCATTGAGCAATATAAGCATGTGCTTAGGGCATCAAGGGAATCGGGGGTTACCACAGAAATTTTCCATTGTTGGATTTACCATGGACCATATGGTGCAAAACTGCAAATGGACCAGCTTAGATTAACTTAATCATTGTTGTTAAGCATGGTGAATATATGCGCAAGTGGAAGAGTGCTACCTGTGGTAGCATAAAACCAGGTTCACACAAAAGGGGACTTTCATGTTAAGTGAAATAAATTGCATACATATATATACAATAATAAAAGTAAAAATAAAATAGTAGTAATAGAGGTTAATGATATATATTAATCTTAGGAATAAAAACAACATTAAAATCTGATAACTGCCACATGGTTCACTGAGGTTCCTGTGATTGTTCTTATCTTGGTCATGTCAGATGTCCACTGTTAAGTCGTCCGCTGAAAGTGAGTGCAGCTTGTATATAAGGGGCACCAAAATCTTTTAAGTGCTCTGGGCCTCAAAAGGTCTTGATCTGGCTCTGCCCATAATCCCCCCCTTATTTTTGTGAGGCACTATTTATCCAATGCCCTGGGAGTCTCTGTCTGCCATTCTTTTTTCTGTCTCCACTTATCTTCATTATAATATGCTGGCTACTACAGTACAGTTTGCACCCATAACCACCTGTGTGTCTGTACAGTGGTATTACTTTTGATTCATACATGTATGCTTATTCTATGGAGGGGGGAAACAGGCCATGAACCATATATTTTTGTGTGCAGTCTATTGGTTTACATGTGAACACTATTGGTTTATGAATATTTACTATCGGTTTGCATTCAAACTCAATTTGTTTGTTTACGCACAGTACTGGTTTCACTCATAGGAACTACTGGTTCATATTCGTATATTATTGGTTTGTGCATGAACTGTATGTTTGTATATGCATACTACTGGTTTGTATATGAATTATATTGATTTGTATGTGTATATCACTGGTTCCAGTATGTTTGTTATTGCTTTTTGAGTGAACTACATAGTTTACACTTGCATAGTATCAGTTTGCGTATGAGCTATATTGGCTTGTGTTCATATACTACTGGTGTGCTGGTCTAGCAATGGATTTGTGTATGTACTATATCAGTTTCATGCATGCCTTATGTAAGAGCCAATCTTAGAAGGTTAAAGTTTTGAGTTAAACTCATATTAATGTTTGCTTAATTTGAATAGAATATAAACTCTTCCATAGTCATAGTCAATGGTATAGTCTTTTCCCCCTATAAGTTAGTAAGAGATAGAACCTTCTTGCTATAACTGAGAAACAGTATCATATTAGACTCTGTTGTGTTTAGAACAGGTCCCTGTAAACAGGGACTTGAAAGACCCATTTTCAACTTAGAAATGGGATAAGCATACAGTTTTCTGACCGCTTTGAAATGGTTCAGAAATTATAAGTGATTAGTAACGATTTAAGATGTAACAAGATTAAGCTTAGAACTGAACTTTTCTTATTATAACTTTTTCCATTTTTTTTTTTGCTATTTTAATTTTCTTGTTTGTGTGAACTGTTTTACTTTGAAACTTAACTAAACTTTTAAAAACGAAGATATTTGTCTGTGGAATCATTTCTGCATGTCAGGCTTTTGTTGAATCCCATTTTTTAAGTTAGAGCTGTTGAACTTTGAAAACTTTGGGAAAACGCAGCTACATTTTCATCAGAAAACTTGCCATCGAAGGCCTCAAACTGGAATCTACCATCTGAGGACCGAGGACGCTTCTGCACAAGAACTTGTCAACGAAAGAAAAAGAACTGAGGCATTCCGAGGTACTGTGCTCTTATCTTCTACCTCTGCATTATCGTAAATGAAAGCAAGGTCTCCGTACCTGAACTTGATAAGATTTTAAGAGACTGTGATATTATAAAGACACAAGGGGGCTCCGCCCCCTGCTCGCTTCGCTCGCCTACCCCCGGCGTTGGGTATCCTGAAATACATTAGTCGAGCTCGTTCGTTTTGGAGCCGTGCCCGCTTTGCCTGCGGCATTTCAGACGTGTGTTGTAGGCGCCTGCGTTCATTGATCTTATCCAGGTGGGCTCGTGTTTGTATCGTTGAGCTGTATTGTGTTTGAATTTGGTGTAAAGCGTTCAGCGGTTTGTACAATCCCAAGCAGCACATTGTTCCTAACTTCACTCCGCAGTAGTGCCACTCACAATATGGTGGTGACGCCTGCACCTTCATTCCACAGTAGTGCCACACACAATATGGCGGTGACGTCTGCGGCTTCCGTACTATCTTTGTGGACCTGTGGGGCCTCCGTAGCCTCTTACGTGTGACTCTGCGGGGGGGGGGGGGGGGGTGCAGCGCAGAATCCTCTTTTTTGTGTGGTTGTGTCATTAGTGGTAGCTATGGGCGCGTTGTTGCTTCATTTCTCATTCACGTTAGTTGAGCTCTTTCGTTCTTGGTCCGTGACTCCTTCGTTCGCGGTGGATACGACTTCGCTTGCGGGTCTATGAGACGCGCGCCTGCGCAGTACATCTCATGGTCCCATCGCTGTGTCCCTGTGTCCATATCCGGTTTATTCTCGGTTAGTAATATGGATGTGGATTATCGCTTGTGTTTTTGCCTGAGTCTTTGAAGCCTCACTATAAGGAAGTATCTGTTTTGTTGGAACGTTCCGATTGTGACGTTTGTTGCTGTCAAGAAAAACAGCTGCTTGTCTTTCGAACTGCTGTCATGGCAGCGTCTAAGCATAGTTCAAGTGAAATTGGGAGTGATTTGAGTACAGATTCAAAGCCAGAGAATGTAATCGGAGATCTTAAAAGTCACATAAGTCAGAGGAAAGATAAACTTTCTGTGCTTGTAGCTGAAATAGAAAGTCTTAAAGATACTCCAGAAAATCATTTAGAAGTAGCAGAAAGACTTGAAAATTTTTGTGAGACACACAGTGAGATAGAAGAGTTGCATCAAAGGCTGATATCAGCACTGAGTAAAGAAGGCGCGATTAAGAAACAGAAAACGACATTCGCCAAAAGCTCTAAGAATTAGAACGAATTTATCAATGTTACAGCGCTATGGCTGAAAGATGCAAGTAGACTGTTAACACACACATCCGACGAACAGTTAGTTAATCAATTCGAAGAGATACAATTACAAGAACGGAATCGCTCAAAGTCAAAGGTGCGAAAGGCTTCTCCGCAGTTAAAGCGCGCTTTGGATATTAAATGCGACTCTTTAGTCCAGAAAAGCGCTGCAGCATCATCATCACCCTCTTCGACAGTCACACTTGAACGCACAGAAATTGATAGAATCCTACAAAGGTTAGATGAACTCGAGTCGGAAAGGCAGGAACGACCAGTAATTACCTCAGGGGCCCTATCGCAGACTTACAAACAAGATCTTGTTAGCGTGCTCATACAGAATCAAGCTGAATATCAGAAAGCAATTATTGAAATGGCTAAATCGTTAACTCAACAAAACATAGCTACTACTCCACCACCTCCAGCTCTGCGTGTTGAAGTACCACACAGACAGGTCCCTTTATTTTCAGGTGACTGTGGTGTTATGGGTCCACAGCTCTCTCAGCAAAGGCCAGCAGTTTTATTTAAATAAATAATCACTGTGCTCGCAGCTTAGGAGGGGGCGTGGTGATTGTAGCGAGCCGCAGGGTGATCTGTGGTGTGGGCGTTTCTCACCTAAGTGCACAGGTGAGAGACTGCCCACATCCGTGATTGTTCCTGTGGCTAATGGGCTGCAGCTGCCATGTTCTCTCTGCATATATAGAGAAGCCCGAGACAGTTAGAGAAGAAGTACAAGAGAAAGGAAAAAGAACGGGAGGTTGTAGAAGAAAGCAGGAAGCAAGAGAGAGTGAGTGAGTGAGTGAGTGAGTGAGTGAGTGAGTGAGTGAGTGAGTGAGTGAGTGAGTGAGTGTGAGTGAGTGAGTGAGTGAGTGAGTGAGCGAGCGAGAGCAGGCTCGCAGCAGCTGAATAGGCAACCTGGGTGTTAGGCCGACACCCCAGGCGTAGTAGTTGTTGTCGCTCCCGCAGAGTTTTATGAAGGACGGGAGTGACTGGAAAGTGGATGATTCTCCACGGATGACCGTGGGAATCAGGACTTGGGAACGTGGTGTCCACCACGTGAGAGCCTTGGCCGTTGGTGGGATTTCCCAGGTCACTGTCGGGGGGAGCCGACCGAAGCCAAGGATCGGAAAGGTGACTGACAGTAGTAGCAGGAGTAGGTAGAAGGCCAGCTGCAGAAAGAGCAACTCTCCTGTTGAGCAGCCCAGATGGGAGTAGCAGGGGAGCCGCCAGGGTAACTGAAGAAGCACCGGGCTTGTCATTTGTTTTTAAAGACTGCTTCCTGTTGAACGTTTTAACGTTTTTAAAGGATTGTTTTGTATATTTTAACCTCCACACGTTTCATTTTATGGATTATTTATTTATTGAACATTGCACTACTGAACTTGATTTGCACAGTTGCACTTTGTTTGAACATTTGATTGTCTTTTAATAAAAGCACTTTGCACTTTTGAACCATCCCCTTGCTCAATTGTTCTTGCCTCACTGTCTAGCTCATCGGTGACATTACCGACAGTGTTGGGTTCAAGGGCTCCCTAACAGCCGTTGGGAGCATGAAGCCGAACCCGCATCGTCACAGTGACCCAATGACTTATGCAAAATTTATCAGAACCTTCGATCACGCTATAGGTGACGTACTAGCAGACCCACAAGATAAATTAGATTATTTAATTCAATATACAAGAGGATCAGCTCAAGAAATGATTAATGGTTGTACACTATTGCCACCAGATGAAGGTTATAAAAAGGCTAGAAGGCAGCTTGAAAGTTACTATGGCAACCAAGCATTTGTAGTAGACGCATACATAAGTAAAGCATTGAAGTGGCCTCAAATAAAACAAAAGAATGGGGAGGCCTTGAGAGACTGCAACCTTTCTCGATAACTGTATGGACTCCATGACTAAAACTAAAAATCGAGCAGCATTTAATAGCAATGAAAATATCCGTACTATACTTTCAAAGCTCCCATATTCTCTACAAAATAAGTGGGAGGACATAGCTTATGAAATTGAAGAAGAAAAAAGAGATAGAAATTCACGATTTAACTATCTTTTTACATAAACAGGCTAAGATATTTATGCATCATATTTACGGCAGCAAAGAGAAAAAGGAAAAAACTGACAATGTTAGGTCCCCTCTTAAGTATGGTCAGAAATCAGGAAGTATCTACACTACAAGTATAACTGATACTGCCGAAAAGGGAACTCAAGAAATCTCTGTCAAAAAGTCTGCTAATGATACATGTGCATTTAAAAAGCCTTGTGTGTTCTGCAATGGCCAGCATACTCTTGCTGAATGTAGTAAATTCAAAGAACTGCCACATAAAGAAAGAATTGACTTTTTCAAATCTAAAGGTTTATGTTTTCACTGTCTCAAACAGGGGCACCTTGGTAAGAACTGTAAAGAAAGAATGAAATGTCAGACATGTTCTTTTCAGCACCCAGACATCCTGCACATCAAAAAAGACAGTGGAGCAAAATCTAAAGTTGCAGCCAATGTGGCAACACCTACTTAAAAGGAAACAGAGACTGGAACTTGTGCCTTTACTGGGGCCGGAGAAGAATGTGCAATACACGTAGTTCCCGTTAAGGTAAAATCTAAGAAAGGCGAAAGGTATGTAGAAACATATGCCTTTATAGACCACGGCAGTATAGTAACAATTTGCACTGAAACGCTCCAGAGACAATTAAACCTTCAAGGGAGAAGAACACAAGTATTCCTCAAAACTATGAATAACTATGATGATGATTCAAAAATACTAACCCAATGTTCTTACTTATCAGATTTACAAGTCTGTGGTCTCAATGATGTTGAATATATTGATTTGCCAAAGGTCTTTACACAGGTCTCCATTCCAGTAGACAGAGAAAATATTCCACTACAAGAAGATATCGATAAGTGGACATATCTTAAAGAGGTACGTCTAACTCATATTGACTCTGAAGTTGATCTTTTAATAGGAATCAACTACCCAGAAATCTTCAAGGAGTTACGAACCATACCTAGCCAAGGAGGTGGACCCTATGCTATGAAGACTGCACTTGGATGGGTAGTTGGTGGACCATACAAAGAGATTGATGACCTCACAAAACAAAGTGGTAAGATACCCAAACATTCATTCAATCGTGTGTCAATAACAGAGATTGAGGATATGTTGCTGCAACAGTATAACACAGATTTTCCAGAGCGCAGCTGTGAAGAAAAGGAAGAGATGTCACAGGAGGACATCCAGTTCATGCACATAGCCTCAGAATCTGCGAGACTAGTAGGTGGCCACTATTGTTTCAATTTGCCTTTGAAGGATGAAACACTGAAAATTCCAAACAATCGCTGTATTGCTAAACAGCGTGCTATTGGACTCAAAAGAAAACTGAGCAAAAATTGAGGTTTCCATGGAGACTATAAAGCCTTCATGAAAAACATTATAGACAATGGTTACGCTATCAAGGTACCCAAAGAAAGCCTAAATTGTAAAGAAGGCAGAGTGTGGTACATTCCACATCACGGTGTGTATCATCCAAAGAAAAATAAAATTCGAGTGGTTTTTGACCGCACTGCCACCTACCAGAGGATTTCACTTAATGAACAATTATTAAAAGGCCCCGACCTAACTAACACGCTCATTGGTGTCCTTACAAGATTCAGAAAGGAGCCAATAGCCCTAATGGCAGACATTAAGTCAATGTTCTACCAAGTTAAAGTACCAGATAAAGACACTGATCTTTTACGTTTCTTATGGTGGCCTGAAGGTAATCTAAGTAAAGACCTTGAGGAGTTCAAAATGACAGTACATCTTTTTAGTGCTACTTCTTCACCCAGTTGTGCTTCTTATGCTTTGCGTAGAACAGCCGAAGATGCCAGAAATACATTTCCTGAGGAAGCTGTTAACACCGTTCTCAATAACTTCTACGTGGATGACTGCTTAAGGTCAGTGACAACAGAAGAACAAGCTATAAAGCTGGTAAAGGACCTCCAAGCTCTATGCCTAAAAGGAGGATTTCAGTTGACTAAGTGGGTGAGTAACAACAGAGAAGTTTTATTGTCTATTCCTGAAGAAGACAGAGCTCACGAACAAAAGGACCTAGACTTGAGCCACAGTCTCCTTCCCACAGAGCGTGCCCTCGGTGTCCAGTGGTGCACAGAAACGGACAGTTTCAAATTTCAGATTAAGTTACAAAACAAGCCCGCAACAAGGTGTGGTATTCTGTCTGTTGTTAGCTCAGTTTATGATCCACTTGGTTTTTTAGCACCTGCCTTACTGCCAGCAAAACTTATTCTAAGAGACTTATGCAAGGACAAATTTGGGTGGGATGAAGAAGTAGAAGTCAAACACATTCAGAAATGGAAAAAATGGATGGATGATTTGCAGTTACTTATAGACTATAAAGTGAACAGACGCTTCAAACCTACTGGGTTTGGAACCATAAAGACAGCACAAATGCACCATTTTGCAGATGCTAGTGAAGATGGATATGGCACTGTCACTTACCTTGTCTTAACCAACGAAGAGGGCAAAAGGCATTGTTCATTCCTGATGGGCAAGTCAAGAGTTGCACCATTGAAACAGGTCACAATTCCAGGATTGGAACTGACAGCAGCCGTTGTGGCAGTTAAAATGGACAAAATGCTTAAAGGTGAGCTTCAAATGCCCTTAGAAGAATCTACATTTTGGACTGACAGCACCACGGTGCTAAAATACATTTCAAATGAAAGCACTCGGTTCAAGACCTTTGTTGCCAACAGAATCACCGTGATCAGAGATCATTCACAGCCTTCACAGTGGAGGTATGTCACATCTGCCCTTAACCCAGCTGATCAAGCATCCAGAGGGCTAAGCATAGAAAACTTTCTCAAAAGCACCACATACATGGTCACAAGGTTCAAGTTTCTTATTGAAGCATGAATGAGAGTGGCCAAAAAGACCAGATCAACCGAACGATTTACTCGTTGAAGATGATCCAGAAGTTAAAACTTGTGCAGTTAACATGACAAGAATAGAGGAAGCAACCGAGCCCATTCACAAACTAATCACCTACTTTTCAGATTGGCATCGCTTGAAGAAAGCAGTCCTTGGTTCCTCAAGTTTAAAGACTTAATGCTGAATTTAAAAAATGAAAGAAAAACATTCCAACTAGAAGCCAGTCAGACTAAAAGTAATCCAGAAGAACAAAAATCACTCATCGCAAAGCACATGAAAAGGTATAAACTGACTTTAAAAGCAAGTCCAATTTCTCTAGATGACTTAGCTAAAGCTAAAACAGAGCTTATCTGCCTCAGTCAACAGCAAGAATTTCTGGAAGAATTAAAGGCTTTAAAGAAAAAGACTTGTGTTAAAAAGAACAGTCAAATCTATCAACTTGACCCGATCATACAAGATGGAATACTGAGAGTTGGAGGAAGACTCTGTAAAGCTGCAATGCCTGAAGAAGCTAAGCATCCTGCAATTCTTCACAAGCATTCTCATGTTGCTTCTCTCATATTGCAGCACATTCATAAACAAATTGGACATTGTGGGCGCAACTACGTGCTCGCACAGTTACGCCAGAAATACTGGATACCGCAAGTAAGTTCAGCTATCAGAAAAAATCTCAAAGTGCACAACGTGCAGGAGATACAATGCGAAAGTAGGTGAGCAAAAAATGGCAGATTTGCCGGAAGATCACCTAGCACCCAATCAACCACCGTTCACTAATGTAGAAGTCGATTATTTTGGCCCCTTTCTAGTCAAAAGAGGACGAAGTCTAGTCAAGAGGTATGGAGTAATCTTCACTTGTTTAACAACCAGAGCTGTGCACATAGAAATTGCACAAAGCCTAGACACTGATTCTTATATCCAAGCCATATTCCGATTTACGAGTAGAAGAGGACAAGTTAAAATCATGCACTCAGACAATGCAACAAATTTCGTTGGAGCAGAAAGAGAGTTACGAGAATCTATTAAATACTTGGAACACAAAAAAATCGGCAACGCTATGATGCAGGAAGAAATCGAATGGATTTTCAATCCACCATCAGCCTCTCATCAAGGTGGAGTATGGGAAACACAAATCAGAAGCATAGGAAAGATCCTAAATTCAACACTAAATCAACAAACACTCGATGATGACAATCTTCATACAATGATGTGTAGAGTGGAATCAATACTCAATAACAGACCCCTTACAAAGACATCAGATGATCCCAATGATTTAGAACCACTCACACCCAATTATTTGCTCTTAATGAAGACACGACTAAAATGCCACCTGAACTCGTTTCAGAAAATGAACCATACCCAAGAAGATGCTGGAAACAAATTAAATACATGTCTGATCTGTTTTGGAAAAGATGGACTAAAGAATATTTGCCAATACTTCAAGAACGTCAAAAATGGCTTGCACCAAGAAGAAATTTTGAACCAGGGGACATTGTTTTAATTGTAGACAAAGCTACACCTCACAATTCCTGAGTAATGGGTCGAGTCATCAAGACAATGCCGGATGCCAAAGGTGCAGTCAGAAGAGTTTGTGTGCAGACCAAAAACAGCACACTGGACAGACCCATGAATAAACTGTGCCTGCTTCAAGAAACAGCCAATGTTTGAAATAAGAACTTTTTAAAATGTTTGTTTGCAGTATTATTGCTAGTGATTTGAAAACAATAGTTAATATAAAGTTAACTGGCTCGTATTGAAGTAAAGTATAGTAATTGTCTCTGCTCCTGCATAGCCAATTAGGGGCCGGAAATGTAAGAGCCAATCTTAGAAGGTTAAAGTTTTGAGTTAAACTCATATTAATGTTTGCTTAATTTGAATAGAATATAATCTTTTCCATAGTCATAGTCAATGGTATAGTCTTTTCCCCCTATAAGTTAGTAAGAGATAGAACCTTCTTGCTATAACTGAGAAACAGTGTGATATTAGACTCTGTTGTGTTTTAGAACAGGTCCCTGTAAACAGGGACTTGAAAGACCCATTTTCAACTTAGAAATGGGATAAGCATACAGTTTTCTGACCGCTTTGAAATGGTTCAGAAATTATAAGTGATTAGTAACGATTTAAGATGTAACAAGATTAAGCTTAGAACTGAACTTTTCTTATTATAACTTTTTCCATTTTTTTTTGCTATTTTAATTTTCTTTTTTGTGTGAACTGGTTTACTTTGAAACTTAACTAAACTTTTAAAAATGAAGATATTTGTCTGTGGAATCATTTCTGTGCGTCAGGCTTTTGTTGAATCCCATTTTTTAAGTTAGAGCTGCTGAACTTTGAAAACTTTGGGAAAACGCAGTATGGTGGGTGGCCGGCTAAATATTCCGGCCCTCACCCCCAAGCTGCCAGGTGGAGCTCTCCCAACAGCGTGGATGTTCCCCGAATTCCAGCAGGGCCTCATGGACTTTGTAGTTTATATGCACAGCCCTGCTGGATACCATGGGGACCACCAGGAGTCACTGTGGGGAGGCTGTCGGACTCTTACTTGCCCTATAACCCGGAGGTGCGTCATGATCACATGACAAGAGGCAACGACGTGCTTCCTGGTTGAAGAAAGGAGCTTTTTATCCGACCCGGAAGTGTTCATGATCACATGGACAGAAGGGAGAAACACTTCCGGGTCAGGGACTATATAAAGGACTCTGGGAAACCAGTACACTGAGCTGAGCTGGGAGGAAGGGTGGCAAAGTGTCTGGGAGTGTGAAGGATTGAGTATTGTAGTGTTTATTGATTTATGAATATTGTGGAGTGGAGGGTGCTTTGTGCACATTATTGTTCAAATAAAGGTAGTATTTGGACTTTTACCTGGTGTCTGGAGTCGAGTCAGAGGGTTCAAGAGGACGATAAGGGCCTCAAACTGTTACAGCAGCTACACCTTATATTGGTTTCATGTGGGTAACATGTCTGTTTTGTGCTTGAACTCTATTGGTTTTATGTTGTAATATGTCGGTTTCATGTACAAAACATACTGGTTGTGCATATGCACCCAATCACAACTCTGTGCATGAACTATATGTGTTCTGCATGCAGATTATATTGGTTGTTCACGTGATCTTCAGCGGAAATGGGAGGGGCAAGAAAGAGGAACTCATGGGCCGGTAGAGTCATGGAGCGTGAGGAGAAGCGTGTGGGAAATAGATCTGTGTTAAAGCAGTGCAATATGTTCTGTTTTGCACAATACATTTGCGAAAGGACTTGATGGTAGTTATTACTGTTTAGCAGTATCTACCCTTGAGTCTAAAATGAACACTAGGATGAAGTTAAGTACATATTCGGCCATCTTCTTATTCGCTCCTAGCTACATGTTTGCTTGCAACCCGCGACTGTACTTTTTCACACAGCTTTTGCAAACCAGTTACTTATTCTTTAACCAGCATGCCACATTTACTGTAGATACTATTGGTTACATTTCTTATGCCCAGCACCCCCGCACTGCACCGCACAGACAGGTGAAGTGACTTGCTCACGGTCACAGAATGTTAGTATCAGGACTTGAACCCATAAACGCAGGGTTTAAAGTGTAAAGCCTTAACCACTGCACCATAATGCTTGCACATCTATAATATGTATATTAAATGAAACAAAATAAACGTGTCCATTCTTTGGAAAGCAAAATATTCCACATTTAGGATCTGCATGGGTGAGTTACAGTATATTCTACCACCTTACCTTTCACAGTTTTGTGACAAGACAGATGCCATGTTAAGATGCAGCCAAGTTTTGACGTGCCAAATGTGGGTAACTGACAAAGTATTCCCACTCCAATATTTGATAAATGGAGTTTGCTGTGCTGTTTAATGGAAACTGTAAACAGTTAAATCATGTTGGCCCATTTTCATTTTCAATATTTTGTGATAAGACAGATTCCTTTGTTAAATTCAAGTTGAATTTAACATTTTTGACCCGTGCAGTTCCAAAATGTGGCATATTTATTTTTTCAGGTAATGGATTAGTTTGTAATGATGCTGATTAATATAATAATAACAATAATTCTTTTCTCACAACTCAAAGCACTCACACTGTAGAATATATCGCCTTGTTGTTAAAATAGAATAAGAAGCTGGTTTGCAAAAACTGTGTGAATAAGTAGCTGACTGCAAGTATAGTATATGTAGCTAGGAGTGAATAAAAAGCTAGCTGAATGCGTACCTAACTTCAGCCCTGTGGTCATTTCAGAATTAAGGGAAAATACTATTAAAAATAATTACCACCAAGCCCTTTCACAAACATACAGTGGCATGCAAAAGTATTCAATTCCCTTAAAAGTCATCCTAATGTTTTTGCATGACCCACATTTTTATCCATTCAGTATTTTAAATGTGAACTCCAGCTGTAGCAATACATTTGTGTCTTTGTTGTAAGTTAGATAAGTAGCACCTGGCAAAGTTGGACCAAATATTATCAGCCAAAACTTGTCTGTATTTCCAATGATGATGTCCTAACAAATCATTAGCTACGTAGACTACTTGTAGTAAGGAAGTGTGCCACCACTCCATGAGATTTGGAGTAACTGCATCTGGATTGGCTATATCAGAAGAAACATATCCAAATATATCAGAACTTGTGAGTTCCTTAGTCTCTGCAATACATGTTCCCGCAAATACTTTGTAGTGGCAGGATTCAGAGTTAAGACAATTCAATACCATGGCTGAGTCAGTCCACAGAACTGTGCTTCTAATAAAAATGGAGAGTTCTGTGTGCCATAGGTTTGCAAACTGCACACTTGTTAAGGCAGCACAGAGCTCCAAACATGGCACCAACAGATGTTTCTTAGGTGCTACCCATGATCTTGCCATTGAAAAGGACACCTGTATGTTACCTTGAGTACCTTCAATCAAGAGGTTTGTAGCAGAGCTATATGCTTGCTAGCAAGCATCACAGAATACATGCAAGTCCACGACAGCTTTAGCTAAGGTCATTTCTGATGTATAAGAGCGTGGGCTGGCAATCTTGGCCATGTGCAGCAATTCATTCTCCCGTTCATTCCATGCCTGGAGAATGTCATTGGCAATAGGTTCATTCCAATCTCATTCCTTATTCCAAAAGGATCTGAACCAGAATTTTAGCTTGGGTGGTGAAGAGAATGAGATGTCCTATTGTGTCATACTGACTGGCAAGAACCTTGTAGATATTCTTCATAGTGGGCTGATCATAAGGAATAGGCTTGAATTTGTATGCACTTATGTAGCAAAAATATTGTGTGAGTGTTGTTTAAAAATAAAATAAATGTATTGTTTGAGTCTGAACAAAGCCTTGCACTTTCTCATTATTACAAAATGTACGATTACTTTTGAAAGTAGGTACTTTTTGCTTTTACTCAAATATTTTTTTTAACCAAATACTTCTTATTCTTACAAGATATTTTGAATTTCTTGCACAGAAGTGCAGGGTTGAACACCTCTTCTGCATTATATAACAGTGCAGAACTCAACATCCATGCTGTGCAAACTAAGAGCATTGCACTCAAGACCTCTGTTGATGTGCTTTTATCACTGGCTGCAAGACTGCAGAAGAAACAATGACCACCCCACCAGCCAGAGATGAATTTGCCATAGTATGAGCGGGCATTACAACATGCAAAAGAAAAGGTTTCAAAGCCAGCGGCAGCAGCTGCTGTAAAAACAGCAAGCCTGCAAACTGAACTCCATCTAGTGCAGCAACTCTGCACCCTGACCCCAAATGTCATGGAAAAGGAACCTTTCTGCTCAGGGATTAACAAAGTTCATGCAAAAAATATAAATAAACAGCGTGGAGTCCCTTTAAGGACAGCAAGCCAGCTGAATGAGCCACGAAGAGAGTAAAGAATCCATATCGGCACTTGGCACCGGTACTACAACACTGTTGGCAACACTAACCTTAACATGTCCCCATGGCTTGTGGAATTATGTGACTATGTCAGAAACTGAGTATATGTTAATAATTTCTGTAACTTTGTGTTTTTAAAATTACAGAACATCCACAAATTTGTTGGGTTTTAAACAATTGATGGGAGTGGAAATGTGTTGTTACCTAACCAGTGTAACAAGCAGAATATGAGAAGAGTATCAAATAAGAATGGGCATTAAATAATGATTTTGATTCAACTAAAAAGAAGAAGGGAGCATAACATAAATTTTGAAAAAAGGAATACATGCAGAATCCTTTGAAAATTCTAGCATGAAACAGTACAGAATGCTTTCTGTAAATTATAAATTAAAAGATAAATATATGCCAAAAAGCATGTAAAATATGGCTATATATGGTACAGAATTCTCATTAAATATCCTCTCCAGTTTCAAGCAAACAAGTGTATGGGTCATCTTGAATTTTAAAATCAAAACTTAAAGTACAAGAACTATTTTACAGTGGCTAAGCAGCCAATTTATTATGTAAACCTCCCACCTTCACACAAATTCTATATTCCAACATGTCTTACATCACATGATTGTGGTGTGTGTGGTATTAATCAAGGAGACAGTATTGCTGTTGAACTTAGCACTGGAATGGGCACAATGAATGACCCTAATGACTTTGAACCTGGCTTCCAAACTGCTGTTGTTAGGTGCTTTTTACTCTCAACTGTTTAAAGCATTTATGGAGAATGCTGTTTAAAGCAAAAAACTACCAGTAATAGTTGATCATGTGGATGAAAACAGCTTATGGATCAGGGTGTCAAAGGAGCATACTAAGAATCATGCAAGAAAACCATGACAATAATATCTTACCAAAAAGACACTTTCACACACAAAAAATGTATACATAGCAGGCAGCATATTTATATGTACAATTATATACAGATAAGAAGTAGGGTCTGCTGGATTATTGAGTGTGACTGAAAAGATCAGGAGATAATGTTAACCAGAATCACACTTTGTGTCATTAAAAGTTTCAAAAGAAATTGAGCAAACAAAACACTGGAGTAAAAAAAGAAATCAAAGTCAAAAAGAGAATCAGAAAATCTGAAATGAACTCCGTACTTGGCCTTCTTGAAAAGCAAATTAACTGGCACCAAGTGATTTGTGTGTTTTATCCAACTGAAGGATACTTTCTACTCATGCTATGGCCATACTGTATTTGTACTTGGGCATCTGGTGATGCCAAATAAATAAACAAAATGAAATAAAATACACTAAAAATAATGTGTCTTATAACATACACAATACAAACAATATATATTTACAATTATTTGTCTATTTTGTACTGTATATGTTACAATATTTGTTACAACGTTTGTTATTGTGATTGGCTTCTTGGTAATCTTATGACCTCTGGATAGAAACTGTCCAAGTCTACTGGTACTAGTGCCAAAAAACCTGCACTCTATGCCAAAAGAGAGAAGTGAGAAAAGGGATTGCACAAAATGGCTCAGGATTCCAGTCATCATGTGTGCCTTTCTAAGACAGAGAGTGTTGTTTATATCCTGAAGAGAGAAGGCAGCTGGATGTTGGTAATATTATCTGCCACCTTCACTACATTTTGCTGTGCTTTGCGGCCTTAAGCAGAGCATATCCCATACCAGGATATGATGTAGCCACTGATGATGGACTTCACTGTACACCTGTAGAAATCAGTGATAGCAAATGGAGAAACCCGAGCTTTCCTCAGGCATCTGAAGGAATAAAGATGTTGGTGTTGACCTGTTGACTATAGCTGAAACTCATTGTGCCCACTTTAGTTCATCACAGTTGGTAACTCCAAAAAATTCAAAGAGAAAGGAAAAGGGAGATATTCTAGACAGAGATATTGATCTACCACCTTGTAACATTAAGATATGGAAAAAGTAATTGAAAATTGATTATGAAATGCAGTGGATGTTGAAGAAAATTGGTTCGGTTTCAGCTTTGGAACAGGAACCATGAATGCAATCTATTTTGTCTTGGTAGAGTTCTATATTACTCTACATTCCCCTTTTGTATTTTTTAAATGTGTGGCCTATGTCAGAATGCCTCAAATCCCCTTAACTTGACACTGTTGATGATTCCCTTCTACATCTATAACCTCAGCCAATTACATAGACAAGCAGGAGTTAAGTTACAACTTTAAATAATGTATTATTGGTAATATTCATAAAATAATAACAATAAGCAAAATACAAGTGAATAATGGCAACCATACAACCTGATAAATGCTGATATGTAGTTTCAGGTGGCCCACAGACTTGTTACTTAAATGTCTTTAGTTAAGTCAGTGGTTCTCAAACTGTGGGGCGGGCCCCCCTAGGGAAGTAACAAAAAGGGGGGTGCGAAGATGTGAAAAAAAGAAAACAAAAATCTAAAATATGAAAAATACATCTATTAAAACCAAAACAAATTAACTTAAACTATATTCTGATACTAGAACAATAAATATAGAGTTAGATAAATGTCGATAAAAGTTAAGTAGGTATAATAAAATATGCAACTATGATATATCATTAATTAAAAAAGAACAAATTGGTATTATTGGGCTCCTTTCAAAAAAACGTTAGGGGGGCACAATTAAAACTGTTATGAATACTTGGGTTGCAAATACTTAAAGGTTGAGAAACGCTGAGTTAAGTCATCATTTCTAGCTTTCTTCAGGACAAGACAAGAGTTATGCTCTTCAGTGTGTTATCCTTTTCATGGAAATGGTATGTGAGAGAGAGGAAAGGGTAAAGCGAGCTAATTTATACATTCTCAGTCCAAACCCTTACACCAATAGGGCATTGTGGTACAGAATGGCCTCTGATTCAAAACCAATCCCAAACAGCCATACTTCAGACCAATGGAGATACATAATAATACCTCTCACACCTGTCCCCGAAAGCATTTGTTTAGGTGATGCTTGCCAGCTAGGTAGTTTGGCCTCCACGTGGGGGTTGGTAGTTGCTTTGTTCATGGCTTTTAGACTCTCAGTCCAAACACAGTCACCGTTGCCAAAGTTGGTCTGATGCTCCATCCCACACACTGCCTTTTCACACCCACACCCAAGACCATTTGATAAGTTGAAGCTTTCCAGCTAGCTGTCTATACTGTCCTGCAGAGAATCACTGGCCATACTGGTTGGAGGCACTCCCTCCAACCCTGCAATAAATTCCCAAGTCAGTCCTAAAGACCTTGGGGATTTAAACATCCAAGCATTGCTGTTCTCATGAATAAAACATTAATATTACATTTACTTTGTCTAAATGACAAATAAAGACATACCTGTACAAAATATGTATCATCTTATACACAAAATTTCGCACAACACAATATTTGCAATGTGTATCGTAATAGTAAAAAATAGTGATGAAAGAGAACATTTAGCAATGGCTTTGGTGGACTTGGAGAATTCCAATGATATAGTGCCCAGAGAAGAAATTTGTTAGAGATGGAGAAGGAAAGGGGTACCTGAGAAATATATTAGACTGATCCAAAATATGTATGCTGAAGTGAGAATGCAGTCCATGTTTGAAGCTAGAATAGAAGAAGAGATCGAAATGTGAGTGGATTTACATTAAGGGTATTACTGTTTATACTAAGAATAGATGAGATCACTAAGAAGTGAAGAAGGAGCATTTGTGGTCAATGCTTTTTACAAAAGATCTTCAATTGTGTGAAAAATTTGTGATGGAATTACAGAGTTCTGGAGATGTTCCAGATGGGCCTGGGATGAACATAAATAAATCAAATATTTCATATTTGTTATGTAAGTATACTGGAGATGGTACGAATGAAAATGCTGAATTGGGAACAAATGACGTAGAAGAGTTTGAGCTCTTTCAGTGAGTTTGAGTTCTTTCAGTGTCTGTGTTCAATGACTCGAAGAGAAAGAAGGCTAAAGGTAGAAATTACCAAAGAATTGGAGCAGAATGAGAAACATCAGAGGAAGTGTAGTGGACAAAAGGTTAACTGAAAATAAAAAAGAAAAATAAACAAGGTGGAAGTGAAAGCAGCAAGGTTGTATAGTGGAATGGAGACACTTGAGGAACAACTTAAAGAAACACTGAGAGAATTGAAGCTCAGGAGATGAATGCACTGTAAAAGATGTGCAGGATGAACCAAATGGACTGAGAAGAAAATAAGTATATTAGGTGAAACGTAGAGGTGAATGCAATTCCCTTTACGATAAATGGAATTTTTCTACTTCTTTGCAAAGTGAATATAATGCATAACTCAAAAGGATTGAATGTATTTTGGAAAAGAGAACCCAGTTAGACCAATGCAGATCACCTTATACCTTAGTGTCTTGCTCCAAAATCAGTGCAATTTGTAATTTTTTATAATCACTTTAATATTAAGCAGTGATTAATTTCTACTTTGAAAATCATGATTTTTTTTTTTACATGTGTCTGTTTACAACAGTTCATACTGTGATTTGTTGTTCAATTTTAAAATAAAATGAGAAAGTTTGGAATATATATTTTTTGACACAAAAACAAAAGTAAAAATAATTCAATGACAAAGACTACTTTCAATTAATATTGAATCATAAGCATTTATTTGTTCTTTTGAAAACAAAAAATAAATCTGCAGTAGATGTCAAATGCAAGAAATAATCACAATAATAATAAATGATATGCATTTCAAGAAAAACACTTAATTGGAATTTATTCTGCGGTGATTCTCATTTAAAATTAACAGATAGGTTATTGCACTTAATTAACATATTTCTAAGTATTCGAAGACAGCAGAATCCAATGACTTGTTTTTAAACATTTTGAGCCAGTAGAATGAAATGACCTTTCCTGCATTGCTTTTGCTTAGCATCATTAGAATAACTGAATTCAGGATATTTTGGATTTTGCAGGAATTCAGAAATTTCTTAATTAAAGAATGATACTCAGAGAACAAGGTGTAATTGCTTATTATATTAAGTGGACTTTCTAAACCATGTAAAACTATAAATCCCAGCAGGCTGTGGCAGAAAACGTTCTGGCTTTAGTATCATTTTCATCCATTTGATGCTGTTTATGGACATGTTTGTTACTTTGCTGTCTCTGGAAAAGTAAGGCCTGTAACAAAAACAAAAAAAAAAAAATATATATATATATATATATATTATATATAGATGATGGTGTATGTTAGTTATATACAGTATAGTCTGTTCTGTTTTGCCTATGTGAATTATCAGTTTCCTGTTGTGCTTTTAAGGCACTTACCTTTAAGGAGAACCCGGAGGAAAAACACACACTTTGTAGATATCATTGAAGATCAGGTTTGATGGACAAGGCATTATGTAAGTGAGTCCATTTGAGCACATGATGAAACTTCTGGAGCAGGATGGATTAGCATAGTTGCCATTTACATTTGTCCTGCAGAAGCTGGTAGAAATCTGGCAGCCACATGAAGAAGACACACTAGTTGCTGAAAAGAAAAAGTCACACAGAATCAGTAGATCAAATAACAAGACGAGATTGTCAGTCTTTGACTGTCAGTCAGAAAAACAATGGGAACTGAAAAAGTAGAGTATTTCATACAAACCTGAGGCTGAAGGCCAGTCACACCAGTCCTTTGCTGCATTATAGACCAGTCCAGGGTAGCACGGCATCACATATGTGTACTGATTAGAACAGGCAATGTATGTGGAACTGTTACTGGGATTTGCATAATTCCCATCTTGTTTTCCAACACAGAAAGTTGCAGAGCCTGTACAGGAAGAATAAGAGAAATAATAGCTTTGAATTATCCCCCAATAATTAGAAATTGCATTTGTTTACTATGATGAAGAAACTGGCTTTCTTGGAGATGAGTAGAGGCTATGGAGCCCTAGAGAGCAGGCAACTCAGCTCATGCCAAGGGCTTCTGTACTTCTACTTTGAGAGAAACAGAGAAGCCATGGAGTGCTGAGAAGATGCAGTAAGACTCTCTAACTAGTTGGTTTAAGAAAACAGCCCATAGCCAAGAGAGCTGAGACCATGTTGCCTGTTATTTAGGGTAGGAATGACTGGAAAGAGGGGAGTACTTTACTTTTTGGATACAAGGTGGCAATGCATATACCCTGATAAGGAGCAGTACAACTATGTATTAAGTCTTTAGCTGTCTAGATTAATGCAATGCACTCCTATTAAGATTATCTAAAAGAGATATAACTCAGCTGTAATTAGTTCAAAATTCAGTAGCAAGAACTTTAACTAAAAAGAAAAAATCTGAGCATATCTCATAAGTCTTATCATCATTGCACTGGCTGTCTGTAACCTATATGGATTGATTTTCAAAATACTTTTAATTGTATATTAGGCAGTAAACAATTTAGCACCTTCTTATATTTTGAACTGCTTGTCTTTCCACATTCCCAACTGTAATATTAGATCCTCTAACAATGGCTTGCTTAGTATTGCGAAAGCAAAGCATAAAATAACTGGTGAAGCATCTTTCTGTTTCTAGGCGCAAACAATTTGGAATTCTTTACCATTAGATATACACTGGGTCAGTAGAGCTGAACACTTCAAAAAAACTAGTAAGAAACCACATCTTTATTCTGGCTTTCTTGATCACTTAAGAAATAACTAGTCCTGCCGGAATTCCTTCATATTGAGGAGGGGAAGAAATTAGTTCTTTTTATAAAATGATCTTTTTTGTTGTTTTATAGACCCGTCACTAATTACAACTTTTGTGTGTTTGTCTCACCTTTTTCCGGTACTCTAATGCCCCCTGGCCTAAGTATGCTGGGACCACCTTAAATACTGGGAAGACGAAGAGAGCTCGATAAGAGTATCCTGTTAATAGTGACACATTCATGGTCTGTAGAATGTCTGGAGTGCTGTGCTTTCTTTTACCTTTGAAACTCCACAGGTTTATATTCTCCATCATCCCGCCAACTGGTGTTTTTTGACAGTAATTTGTCAATAAGACAAACATTATGATTCTCTGCTGTTACAAATGACTGTTCACCAATTGTTACTTTCTTTTGTGACTCTGTTTAACTATTATTATTACAAAGCATTTTGAGCTAATTCATGTATAAAGATGTGTTATATAAAGAACATTTTTTGTTGCTGTTGTTGTCCCTTTAAAATATCAGCTATTTAATGAATGCACAGGACACTGGGAGTCCTTTTGTTCCTGTAGTCGAATAGAATGCTTTCTCTGACCTTGCAAGTTCCAGTCCTTGACCGAGTAATGACCCCAGCAGAGGATTTAGAGTTATTTTGGACTAAATTTTAGTGTTGGGTGGAGAGGAAAAAGTTGCTAGAGACCAGAAGTGAAAATGGATAAGGCTTTAGTAAAACATTTGGAAAGGACAAGCCAGCTCACCTAACAGACAGAATGAAAAGAACCAAGAGAGCTAGGCCCAAGGAGGCAGATGTATAGTTTTGTATATGTTTTATTATCTCTTTGTTACGTATATATTTTGATATGCCCCACTATTATTCTTATTGTGCATAGACACCAGGAGGGCACTGGCCTATTTCAATACATTCAAAATATACTGTATGCAGTAGATTCCAGACATTACTGCAACAATGTATTCCTGTTATATCTAGCCTTATCCGCATATTGATAATCTTATGGCAACATGTTTAATTGGGAAGTATGCTATGTCCTATGCTACAGTTTTGCATCTGTATTTGTAGAATAAAAATTTAATAATGTTATTAAAACAATAGCATATCTGTCTTACCTGATCTGCCTTGAGGTGCACACCACTGTGTGTTACTATCATAGGTTACGCCATTTGGACAGGAAATTACATATGAATTTTGATTAATGCATGAGAAATAGCTGTCTTCTCTAATGGGATGTATGTAGCGTCCATTACTTTTGTCACTGCAGTAACTACAACCAGTGTAAAAAGGTCCTTAAAGAAAAACACAAAAAAGAACTCAATATGACAGTATTATTAAACAAAGCTAAGGTAATTAAAGCCTTTTATAGTGACATTAAGAGCAATTTTGAAAGATATCTGTTAACCCTACCTGTCCAGTCACATTGGTCCTTTACAGGATTATAGATCAGGCCAGCGGGGCATGGCATTATATAAGTGAGTTCATTGGAGCAGGAGATATAGGAGGAGTAGTCAGCGGAATTGGCATAGTTACCATTTGCTCTGGCAGAGCAGAAACTGTAGATGGAACTTACTGGTCTTGCTGTTGACAGAAAAAGTTAAAAATACATAAAAAACATTCATTAAATTTTAGTAAAGACTCTTTAAAACCAAACTTATGCAGTCCTTTCCATCCTAAGAAAAAGAAAGCATAAATTTAAAAATATTTTAATAATTCTTTTTAATTTTGGGAAGTGGTCATCATCCAAAACCTTAACATGTTTTCCTGGAACTACCTGAGTGTTGCTACAGCTGATGGTGTCTATACATTTTATTATGTCACATAAGGTGACATTAAATAAGGTTATACAATATTTAAGTTTGAGTTTATTGCCATGTGTACTTACTACAGTGAAATTCTAAATTGCATGTCTTCTCAGAATAGGGATAGTGATACAATGGCAACAAAAAGAGACACCAAAAAAACGCATGCATGCATAGAATGAAGCATATATATGCAATAATAAACAATACGTACAATTTACTTACCATTTCATGATCTTGACACAATTGATATTGTACACTTAAGTTAAATTAAATTGATTTATAAATACAGCCAAGTCATTATTAGTGTTGCTAATGTCTATTTCTCCTTGGAATGAGAAATTTTTAATTTATTATTCACATATGAATGTAAAGCCTGATTTTTCAGCTGCCATTGCCTCAGTGCTCTAATGGTCAACTCCTTTAGCTTATCCTTAATTAGTCAGGTGTTAATAGTAATTGGTTATTAGAGAAATCTTTATAATTGCACTGCCACAGATGAAACCTGTTATTCTGTTCACTTTGGTTGTAAAGTATTGGCACTCCTAAAGTTCAGCTCCAGACTTAAAAATGGCCAAAATGAAAAAATCTTTTTCAAGAAACAAGTAAGTCTGTTTTTTTTTTTTTTTTGCAGATAAATAAACTAAAGATTTTAAACAGAGGTGTCTATTACTATACATATAAGTATAAGCGAGAGAGAGAGAGTCAACTTTGTGAGTATGCTGAGTCTCTTGAAGGGATCAATTCAAAGGCACAGCAAATTGTGAATTGATCTCTAGACAAGATGTGAAAAAATTCCAGCATGAAGTACCCTGACACCACTTACAAGGTTACCAGAACCAACCCTTCTTCTTCCCTTTGCCTTAAAAGGACCACAGGGCAGAAAATCATTGTCACTTTAACTGCAGCTATCAAAGAAGCAACATATAGCTACTGAGAGTGACCTATTACAAGTTATTCATGCCTTAAAACAAAGCACTAAATACTCCACCATAAAATGAGGTATCCAGGCTGGAACCCAAACCTTTTTTTTATTTCTTCCCTGCTTTATTCAAATTATATACACAAGAAGTTGTGCAATTTTTAATTCAGTTCAGGGTTGTCAGGAGTTTCAGCCTATCCAAGCATAATTTTTGGCCACCTAACTAACCAGTTGTCAAGTAGGGTTCAGCTTTAAAGCTGCTCTAATGACAATTGCAGTCTTTATTTTTACAGGGTGTATTATGTTGTAGCATACAGTATCCAGCACTAAACAACACATTAATGTTTTCACAATGCTTTATCTGTCCTTCAGTCAGAGAGAGACCTGTACCTGCTGATCCCAAAATCAGACAAGCAGTGTGGTCTAGTGGCTAAGAGTTGCACTTTAAATCTGTTCCTGTTTCCAGCTTGCTCAAATGGCCTACATTCCAGAATGTATGCAAGCAAATGTAATTGATCCTGATCTTTTTAGATAACCCAGGATAACTTTGTCTGCAGAATTACAATGTAGATGTAGGTGTAAGCAATCAGTAGTAAACAGCCCAGAAGAGGTTCCACTCCCAGAAGAAGTAACAAAATATCACTGAACTACAGTATAGCTATGGACTGGTTTATCATATTATGGGATAAAGACTATAAAACATGCCAAACACTTACATTTAGAACAGGTGGTAATAATTGTGATTAAAAAAATTGTCATTACCTGGCCAATTGCACTGATTAGAAGTTGCATCATATACTAGGCCTGCATTGCAACTCTGAACATAGGTTAACCCATCATAGCACACAACATAACCTGTAGGGTTATAAAGATTACTATAGTGTCCATTAGGTCTGCCGTGGCAGTATCCATTGCAGGGGTTTGTGGATGAAACTGAAAAAATAAATAAATAAGAATCATTAACAAGATTAACTTATTCATATTCAAATTACAAACCCTTGCTGTCAGCATTGACAGATTATAAACTCATTTACTTAAATGAAAATGTAATAAATATGTGAACATCATCATAACCTTATTATTATTATTATAACAAATATTTGATCCAAAAATTAGCGATGCTCTTAAGACTCATACAATCTGTGTTGCATTGTAAGAGGCATTTTATAGAATGAAGCTTACCTGACCAGTCACATTGATCTTTATAAGCGTTATAAATGAGGTTGGATGGGCAAGGCATCACGTATGCATTTTGATTGGAGCAGGCAATATAGGTGGTATCACTTAAAGCATTTGCATAGTTGCCGTCTTTTCTGCTGCTGCAGAAATTATTGGTGACTGTGTCTATGTTAAAAATTAGAGCAAACATATTATTTCAGTTAATAACAAGAAATGTTTCGCTTTGAATAAAAAATGTAAAAACAGAAATAGAATGTATGCTCATCCATCCATTAACTTTGAACTCAGATTCAAGGGAGCTAGAGCCTATGCTGGTGACAACTGGTGCTTGGTATGAACTTGCTCTAAAAGTAACATCAGTATACCTCTGGGGGGTACACAAAAGCAGCCACTTAGCAACACACTGAATCACACCAAGGCAAGTGACAATCACAACTCAACCTCATATCATAAGGCTAGACTGTAGAATAAAACGAAAGGCAACTAAAATGAGCAAAGCTGAAAAGCACCGATTTCACTGGCAAGCTGGATGTGGTACAGATGAGATACTTTGAGATAGTGTGACATATGAAAGTGAAAGGTAATATATTAAAAGGTAATATAAATTGCATTTTAATAGATCCAAGCTTGTGGCAGTGAACTTCATTCATTCACGTTTTAATTTATTGAACCTGATTTTCCTGTTACAGGAATTGAGTACGGAAGAATTGTTTCTATTTCCCCATTAATTTTATGAACAAGCTTTGTTCATTATAAGACTCCAGGCAACTGCACATTAACAAAGTTGCTGATGGCTCATGTTAATACTACAATATGTCATTCTGGTTTATTTATCATAATAAATAAAATCAATTAGCAATTGAACAGTTTTCAGTGCAACACAGTACATAAAATGGTGGACTCAGCCATGACTGTAGTACAGTGCACATAGCAGCTAGGTATAATAGCCAGTTTATGTAGTTATTAAACACAGGAGATTTTGGAAAGGTGAAGTGATACTGATTGATCTAAAGGATGTCTTTTGTTAGCCAGCTAAAGGAGTCAAAGTTGAGATTGAACCAAGATATCTTTCACAAGTGCTTAACATTTTAACCAAAGAATATAATCTCCCATTGTAGATTGCCCCTTTAAGCACACTAGGCCAATGGTAGATTGCTTATCCCCAATGGAGAGAGCTCCTTACTGGTCAACAATGCCAAAGCATTTCATTCCACTGCATTCTTTCCAGGCTCAGCTCCACCTAACATCTTTATGGGGATTTACCTTACATCAGCTCTAATAATGGTTGTAGAGTATAGCACACTAACTCCTTTCCTGCAGATAGTGTTTCCTTCAGTAAGTTTTTCTTTGGGTGTCACTCAGTCCAAAGTTTTGAAGTTAGGCTAATTAGAATCAGCCTAACTTTAAAAGTGTTTCATCTCTGTGTGTGCTCTATAATGGAAATTGTGTTTCAAAAATGCAGGCTTACAAAATAAATGGATTATTAAATGTTACATAGGTCCTTCAGAGCACACTCCTAAAGCAACATGAAACAATAGATTTGCTGTTAACAGACTGAAGAGAAGAGAATTACCCATTGACAGTTAAAGATGTATTATCAGAATTTGTTTTTTATATTAAAACATATTTAATCTTTCAAAGATTTTTTCTTTCTCAATGAACCTTACCTGGCCAATCACAATATCCTTTATCATTAAAGACAAGATTAGCGGGGCATTTCATCACATTCGGAATTCCATTACTGCAGCTGATGTAGGAGCTGGCATCAGCTAAATTGCGATAATTTCCATCGCCATTCTTGGTGCAGATGTTCTCTCTTGATGCTGTACAAATTTAGAAAAAGGCATCATTATTTAGGCATCTGTACACACAAATACTATATAAATTCAAACATTTTCAGACTTTTTGTAATCTGATGTTTAAATATGTTCTAAAAACAGTTTAAAAGCTGGGCTTTCAAAAGAACTATACAGAAAATCAACCTTTTCAATATACCAGTTACTATGAGCGAATAATTGTTTAAGTTTTGAAACAGAAGAATTCTGTGACTAAGACTATGCAAGGAATACTTGGATGCCATAATGGGATAGGTTGAACAAATTAAGAGCTCTAAATAATTTGGTTTTACCAAACTAAACCTGAACAGCATATGTGGACAACCCAAATATTACAGGTGTACAGCTGTGTCAGATACATTTTGAGTACAGAAACATACTGCTAGAAGAAATGCTGAAAGACAAAAGAAAAAAAAAACTTTTCTTGTGGTGATTATTTGCATAATTAACCCTACCTGGCCAATCACACATATTCAAGGCAAAATTGTAGACCAGACCAGCAGGACATGACATCACATACGGAATTTGATTGGAGCAAGTGATGAAGGAGTAAATGTTGCTGGGATTGACATAGTTTCCATTGGGTTTGCCAGTACAGAGAGTAGAACCTGAAGGTAAAAAATAATAATGAAACACACCAATAAGTAGATTAAGATGAATGTAGTTGTTGTTTTAAAACTGCTAATGCTGTTCACCCTACTTAACAGAAGTCAAAGATCAATCGGCTACATGTTGTACTTTACTCCAGGAGTCTGCTGCAGATTCATTTATTGCCATTGCTTACAGTCTGACTGCACTGAACAGAAACTTGGTCAACACATAACTTTCAGTTAAATGTGTTCTGTTTTATTTTTTGGATTTTATCAGCTTTTCCTTACCTGGATTTTGACATGTGTTTGTATAGTAGTAATAGACGTATCCTGTTTGGCAACTAAACCCATAATCCCACTGGTTGTAGCAACAGATAAAGCTATCCTGCTTGGTTCTGTGTGGCACGATCCCATTAGCCTGACCAGCACAGTATGTATTGCCTGATACACCTGAAATGCAGTATAAAAACAGATTATTTTTCAGAAACATGCATCGAACAAAGAGTGTGATGAGATTTATTTTTTTCAAATGTCATTTCTCACACTGGTCATACAAATTTCCAATGACTTGTAAATATAGAATAACAGGAAATCAGAAATAGGCAGCTAATGAACAGATATGAATTCCCATTTAGATCCTCATTTGTCCAGCTTCGTTGTGATATTACTAATGCATGTTACCATCAAGTAATTATATTAACCATATTAGCCTTGCACCAGGAAAGGGTGCCAAGAGATGACCAGGAGAGAGAATGTAAAATGAGCAGAGAGTCAAAACCCACTGTCTGTCTTATTATTCAAATATACACAAATGAAAACCCAAAAATTGTAATGAAGGATTCAAAAAACAAAGGTCATGAACCAGGAAATCTAAAAAGCAATAACTAATATATGAGCTAAGGTTGATTTCTTTGAATATGCTCAAACTCGGATAGTATCACATCTGATTTGCTGATTCTTAGAGCTTCTAGGACTGTGCTCTGATGATGGTGACACAAAATGGAGCTGTCCCAAAAAAGCAAAAAGGCAACAAAAAAGATGCAAAATAGTTTCTAATAACTGAAAATAATTTCTCTTATAAAAATTAAAGCAAAAAATTAGATTTTGTGCCAGAAGAACATGAATGGACATTACTATTTAAAAAAAGGCTTGAAGGAAGTTTATAAAAAAAGTGTCAATCATTCATAATAATAACAACCCAAGTCACTGAATGACTTAAGAGGAGAGAACAGCCAACCAGCTCATTTTGTGTGACACTTTTAAAAAGCTCTACGTTAGTTTCATACTTTTCTTTTGTAAACACTGCTATTATGTGGGGCTCCTCAAATTATTGATGCTTTTTGATTAATCACCCCTTTGTACCCCCTTGAATCTTTTGTTTGGCAGCAGCAGCCGTTGCACCAGAGGCCTGTCACTACATCATTTAGTACTCATTCTCGCATTCATTGACACCTGGCAAGGGACAGTAAATTTGCAGGCATCAGCTGACTCCTACTGTCTGATTTGTATGGGATAGAAGGACACTGATAGCAAACCAGTTGGGTTCTGGACTATATGTAGAAAACAGAGTCCATGGAGAAATCAATATTACTTGGAGAACATCCATACTGAATAAAGAAAGTACTGCAGTCAGGAATTTGGAAAATCATTACCTTACTGCTCTCCATTGGTTTTTATTTATCTATTGTTTCATTTTGGTCATGTATTCATATAGCATTATCTGGACTTCATGGGTATTGATTATTTAAAGTTCTCTGAAGACTTCGTGTCTACATGATATTCATAATATCAGTTACCAGATAGTTTTCATAATGAATCTTACTTGGCCAGTCACACATGTCCCTTGGGCCATTATAGACTAATCCAGCAGGACAAGGCATCACATAGGTGAGAGAACCAGAGCAGGCAATGTAGGAGTGTATGTCATTGGGATTGACATAGTTGCCATTGGATCGATTAGCACAGTAGGATGAAGGCGGTGGGGTTGAACCTAATGTATAGAACAAAAAGAAAGAAGTTGCATTATGGTCATCAAAAACCAAAGTACAGTATTTTATAAACATAAACACCTAGTTATTAGTTATATTCAGTACTGATGAATAAAAATTATATCAATCTGTACATCTGATTTATTTTTGTGGTAGTTTACCATGCTGAAAGTACATTTCATGTTTACTTTTAAATATAATTATCAATTGTGGCCAACTCAGGCAGATACTTGTGCCATCTAAGCGGCAAACCTGATGACATCACATACAGTAATACATAATGGAACACAAATACAGTTTATACCAACCGAGAATAGTAGAAGTCTGAGGATATTGACACCAGTTGTTCTGAGCATTATACACCAATCCAGCAGGACAAGGCATTACATAGGTTATTTGATTAGAGCAGGCAATGTAGGTATTGGGATTGGATGGATGATTGTAGTTTCCATTGGATTTACCAATGCAGAAGTTAGAGATGACACAGGAAGTGGGTATTTGCAGTGCTGATAGACAATGAAAAAAAGTCAATGAATTAGAACAGGAGTCTTTAATCCCAAACTACATATACCTACACACACACACACACATAAACTTAAACATTGCAAACTACTGATAGAATTCAAGTATTGCAAGGAGTTACTATCTTTTTAATTGTTTGTTTGAGTTAGGAGGTATTTTACTGTATATTCCAATAAATTGTTGACAACAGCTCTATTTTTGCTACTTGTAAAAAGTGTGCCGCCTAGCTCAGTGGTCTCCAACTCCAGTCCTGGAGGACCACAGTGGCTGCAGGTTTTCATTGTAACTCTTTTCTTAATTAGTGACCAGTTTTTGTTGCTAATTCACTTCTTTTGAATTAATTTTAATTGACTTGCTCTTGAAGACTCAGACCCTTTAATTGTTTCTTTTTCCTTAATTAGGATCCACACAATAATGAGATACAAATTGAGCCAAATCATGGCCAGCAAATTGTGTCCATCATACAATATCTGAAAATAAAGAAAGGTGAAGGTCTCAGGAATGATGATCTGCTCAGGTCCCTAAAACACTTTAACAGTGCTCTTAGAAAATAGAAAATCAAAAATTTCAGTAATGTGTGCTATTGCACAATGAGAGCAGTAACAAGTCATAGAATTAAAGAATGGGTTTAATTAACGGCAAGACTCAGCGTTTAACTAAGCAACTGCTTGGAGTGAAATTGGCTGGGGTTTGAGGCCCTGACTTAGTTGGGCTTCTGTTGGCTGACTCAATTTACATTTGATTTCTGTTTGGATGCCATTTAAGGAAGGAAATTAAGTAATTCAGAGGATCGATAATGACATTTAGGGGAACAAAGCTTAAAAAAACAAGTCAATTAAAATGAAATTAAAAAAAAGTTAATTAGCAGCAAAAATAGGTCACTAATTAAGAAAAGGGTTAGAATAAAAACCTGCAGTCACATGGGGACCCCTGGTCTAGCTAATTGAATGCTTTGCTTGATAGACCTCTTAGCTTGAGAGAAGAACTTCTAGATTATTGTGACTTTTTATACAAACCTGGTGTTACGGCAGGATAACCATTTACATAGACACACATATTTGCTGGTTCATTGAAGATCAGAGATGCAGGACAGGGCATGATGAATGTATTTCCATTAGAGCATGCAATGTAAGTGCTGGAGTTGCTGGGATCTGCATAGTTGCCATTAGCCTTGGACTTGCAGGAACTGGTGGGTGCTGCACACACACTGGGTCCTACAATAGAAAAATGTAGGTGACGTAAAGCATTTTCATTCTCAATATCAGCATTAGTGTATTTGAGGAATGTTACCATTCTATAGGTTAGGGAGTTTCTTACATGTTATGTTTATGAAGTGCCAGGCAGCTAGCCTAGTTTATACAATTATATATATATACTGTATATGGATCACCATCCAAGTTCTGTGATTCCACCCTGGGCCAAGAGTGGGCATTGTCGCTAACTGACTTGTCATTTTCTTCCTCCACACTATCAAGAAACTACCCAGTGAGATCAAATGACCCCACCTCTTTCTGTCCCAGAGCTTCAAAAGGATGACAACCTGGAAGGAGGCATCACTTATCAACTTGACCAAGGGAGCTTCAAATCTGACCAACCATTGGCACAGCCAAACTAAACTGAAGCCACCCCTTTACAAGTATATATTAAATAATCCAGCTCCCCTTGAATCTGCAGGACTAAGCAGGCATATCTATCTATCTATCTATCTATCTATCTATCTATCTATCTATCTATCTATCTATCTATCTATCTATCTATCCTATACATGGTGCACAAAGTGTATAAGTATTTAGTAATTATATATTCAGTAATTATGTAAAATGTGATATAAATTAAAAAATAAATATATACATTCATTGTTATTTATAGCATTCAACTTACCCCAGCAGAGCTGTGACACGATGAGTACTGTTGCTGAAAAGAAGAAGTACAGAAATACAATTTGATCATTTTATCTTTACAAAAAAGTTAAAGGAATGTAAATGAGACTTTTGCTTTCCCAAAAATAAATGATATCTAACTTTATTTCTCATTCCAAAACTACCACTTTTCTTCCCCAACATGCTTGGAAAAGTAAATCAATAAAATTGAAAATGGAGGAAAAATTATATACAGTACCTGCATTAATGATAAATTGCTTCATTTAAAAAAATAGTATTCCTTGAATTAATTCCTGAATGTTTTCAGATTAGTTACAATCAGTGACTAAAGAATATTAGTATAGAAATGCATCAACACGAAGTTAAAGGTTGTTACCTGCAAGCAAGATTTTGCCCTCCATGACTGAACAGTCTTGAGAAACGCACTCTTGCATCTCTCCATGCTGCTTTTATAGTGACATGGACATTATTACCACATGAGGAAATATGATACATTTGGAATTCTTGAAATACCAGGGTATATGAAACATATAAATAAACTACATACTACACCTTAAGGAAGTAAATCTATATTACTAGGTTCTTGGCCTGCAAAGGCACACCTTTTATGTATTTTGGAGTAGAATTTAATTATAAGATTAATCTATGAAGTTATTTGTACATTTGGCACCTAAGGGACAATTCCTGTGATGTGAGAAGTATACTTTCAGTCTACTGGGAGGAAAATGCAGTTATCAATCTAAGTAGCCTAGATAAATTTAAATTAACTGCTTGCTCACTTTATTAAAACTCAAAAAGTTAGGCATTTTGATAAAATTAAATTCAGTGTTTTTTTTCCCATTAGACAGCTGTAGATCTCTGTATCAAATTTTATACCTGAGAAATCCAATTTAGGATCAAAGAAAACTGCCGTAGATCCCAATAACACTAGTTGGAAGGCCTGTACCACACCATTACAGGGCACACTTACATCCACACTCATTTACACAGCCAATTTGGAGACACCTGTGAGCCTCAGACACACATCTGTGGAATAGGAAAAGTACATTCAGGGAAACAGTGCAATGATAGCTTTTTTGAAATAATGTGCAAGTAATAAAAAAAATGAAAATATGTAGATATAAGCAAAGAATAAATGCTAATCACATCCAGATTATTGTGTTTTGATTTTTAGTGCTTCTTAAAGACTAACTAACTAACTAACCGCTTATTAAAAGAAGGCATATGGTTGAAACATCTTTCCTAATTATGTTTTATTTTTACAGCATATGTTCATTTTTGGAATTTCTTTAGATCATAGTCAATTGTCAGTTGAGTGTAAGATAAGACAAACATTGTACATGTTTTCTGCTTTTTACCTCATAAGATCTGCATTGTACATGGTGTCCATCTAATTTAAGATACAACATGACATGAATGTTTCAGTGGAATTTCATGCTTTTTTAACTTTTGTGTTTATCAATATTTTCAAAAAACTATTTAGTAGTCCTCTTCAGTCATCTTTTTATAAGGTGTACTGTTCTAAAGGTTTTACTGTAGTAAAGTATGTCACAATCATCTGAGCCATGTTAATTGTTTGTCTTCATTCATTTGTACTAGTGTTTTTTTTTGGTTTAATAATGCATTTTAGAACATGAGCCTGTAAGACAGATCAATAAGATGACTATAACATATCACTGAGCATTGGGGGACAAGGCGGGACCCAGCCCTGGACAGGGTGCCAATCCCTCCCATATTACAGTCTTACACACACCCACACTGGGCCAAATCTGAGTGACGAAATACCCCAATAGGCATGTCTTTAGGATATGAGAGGAACTCACACAGACACAAAGACATGCACACTCCACACTGGCAATGACTTGGCATAAGGTTTGAACAATGTATGCAAGAGCTGTGAGGCAAGACCATTTCACTCTGCCAATCTCAGATGATTTGTACTTTTAAAATTAGTGTTATTGGAGATAAAAATGTATTAAGCTGGCTTGTTTTAGTTTTTGTCAGACTTTCATTGTCAGAGTTCTAGGATGCCTAAGGCAGAGATTTCAAAATGACACAAATCAGTATGTTTAACAACAGAGTAGTGTAGTATATATTGTTTACAGTAGAATAAAAAAGATTTATGTTAACTAAATTGAAGGACAAAGCAAATTCAAAGAATGCTAACAAAGCTAACAAATTGTCATTAGTATACACAGAAGTAAGAATTGCTTGAATTATGGGCTGGATGCTGCCTGTGTAGAGACTGTATATTGTTTCCATGGCTGTGTTAGCTTATTTGGGATACTGCTTTTTCTTCTAGCATCCCCATGGTATGAATATGTCTCTAAATTAACACAATGTGGATGAGTGATGGTTTGTACATCAGTGTGAGCATATAATGGTTTAAAGAATGAATTGATAGAACTCATGGCTCTCAGTATTGATCAGTTTTACTTGATGCCAGATGAAATACATCCGATTTCATGATTTCATTATCCGTAAATATATTTCTGCTTGAGTTGCCTTTCAGCAGTTTTACTTTAATCCTTTTACAAATAAATCAGATGAAGCTTTAAACAATAATTTTCTCTTTTGGCTGAAGGGGACTTTCACTCACAGAAACACACTTACTATATTTAGGTAGGTATACAGAAGATTACATATTAAACATAGCATGCATCTAATTCTTTCTGTACATTTACAATCAAAGGGAACAAACAACTCATCTTTGCAAGCACTGACACATTAAAATCGGTGCTAATTATGTAAAAGGTCCATTAATGTTGTGTGCCTAATTTAAGACCTCCAGGTGTCTGTGTGCTAGGGTCATGTTCTCTTATCAGTCCTTTTTTGTTTGGCACCTCTGTCTTTCTCAATTCTTATATGGCTGGTATTATGCATTGTCTCTTTGTATCCTGCAATTTTAAAGCCTAAACATTAAATGTTGTTTTATTCTTTACCATTAATTTGAGCCCTTGTGTGGTCTTAGTTTCTAAAGTTCAAATTAGCAAGGTATTGGTATTGGTTAACAAGGTATTGCTCCAAATGTTCACTAGTTACTGCAGAATCTAAGATAAAAATTAACCATGTTTTTCTGGGCTTTAACTCTACCTACATATTATCTGCATTCCTAGAAGGCTTGGCATTTGTTAAATAATGAAAAATGATGATAGGTCTTTGTGTTCAAATATGTTGTCTGCTGTTTTGCAATTGATCGGCCAGAATTTGTTTTGTAGTTAACCCTTTATTTAATGGACAATAGCAACCTTACAAGATGCTTCTTTCATGTTATATTCATGTCAGTGAGCTCTGTCCAGTAATGTTTTTTTAGTTCTGTTTGAGTATAGCACACACTGGAACACTTGAATAAAATGTTCAAATTAAGAATACAATAACTTTGCAACATTTAAATCATGAAAAATAAGATTGAAGGGGATATCAAGAAATTTGGTGAAGTTATCATGACCTAGCATGTAAGTCCTAAAAACACTCCCAAAAATACTCACTAGAGGGCGAAGTCTTGTCAAAAACCTTGGCTACACACAAAAAGGGTCTTGTAAGATCTTTATAAAATTAAAGATTTATTCTTCACAAAAATGTTCAATAACAAACAAAGCTCTGTGGAGCACAGAGGCAAAAGGATTTGCCCAAAAAAGTAAGGCAATCTAAAAATCCCAATACATAATCTCAAGAATACTCGAAATACAGAGTGTCAAAGATCCAGTGACCATAAAGCAGGCTGAATACACAAAAAGCACAACAACTCATCGCTCCTAAGCGAATTTTAAATGAATCACCAGGAACTGTGGAAGACCTTCCACATTTATAGGGAAGGGGATTGACTGGCATCCCTGCCTCTTGAGAGACCACCAACAAAACATATGGAACATAACAAAGTCAGCTTACATACATAGACAAAATAAAAAAGAAAGAATGAAGCACATAATTAAGATAAGCACATTAGAACCCCAGACATGGTGTTTACTTGAATGCCTTTCTTGTGAAGAGCATGAATTTTGAACAGTTGATTTGCACCAGGCAACAAGAGATACATAGTGTTTTGAGGTGAAGCAGTGATATATTAAATGGCTTCTATAAATTTTCAATTTGTTGGAATATCTTGCCCTCAATTATATCTACCCAAATGCTTTTTGTGTCATTTTTCTGGCTATCTCTTTGACTTTCAGTTTCTGGGCCACTGCAACTACCTTGCTTATACTTGTGGCTTTTCATCTAAAACTGTCCTATTTTTACAATTCACCTAGAGAAAAAAAAGCTAAAAATATGCAAATTCATCTTAGTTAAAAATGTGACAGGAAAGCATAAAGATTGTCTGTTTTTTTACCTGCATTTTTTATTACTCTTTAATTTAATATTTTTTGCTGCTGGAGTATGTGATTTTCCCCCTGGGATTAATAAAGTATCTATCTATCTATCTATCTATCTATCTATCTATCTATCTATCTATCTATCTATCTATCTATCTATCTATCTATCTATCTATCTATCTATCTATCTATCTATCTATCTATCTATCTATCTATCTATCTATCTATCTATCTATCAAGAGATAAAACACTAAGTGGTGTAAAAATAATCCTGACAGTTGCTTGAAAAAGGGGTGCTACAAATAAATGGGTGAGCCCGTAATACAGATTTGTTTAAAACTAGGCAAACAGGAGTTTTAATGACTGATTCTGTATTTTTCAATATTATCTGGAGTCATATTATAGTTCCTTGCCTGCTTTTAGGGATGGAATATAACACAACAATTAATTTGGCTATCATATTATGTGATTATGTAGCAGCTGGAAGCACTGCACCTCTGTAAAGACACAATTCACACGCACTGCAGTGTGGGAGGAGACGGGGTGATGAGTGGAGAGGCAACAGTTATGTATATAGTTTAAGCTTGTTCAATAATAAAGTTAGTAGTTTTTGCGTGCATCAAGAAAACATTGTCTGGCATGTTTTCTTCCCTCGCAGGGTGCTACAAGTTGGCTCTGAAGAGAACACAAATGTGCAGCCATTTTGGGCATTTGAACATTACAGACCAGAGAAAACAAAATGAAAAACAAGGAAAACAAGCATTAAAATGCACACAACAACAAAAAAATGAATTTACCTGGTTGACACACCTGACGCCTGCCTAATTATTTTTTATCACCCTTCCATTGAACTGTTTGTGATTTAACTGTTGCACTTCCTCTTTTTAGATTCCCATGTGTTTGATGCCTTGCATTTGAATACTTTGCTTTTAACACATATTTCTGTTTTTAATTGGTGAACATATTTTGTTAATTTCTTATGTGACTTTTTATGTATGAGCCTGAAAGGCTATAGACAGGTGCAACCAAGAGCTAGAATTTTAGAAATACCTGTGTTGTAAAGAATGATGTGTATTTGGAATTGTCAATGTGTGTGATATGGTACATAAACATAATAGAACTGGGCAGCCAGCTGACCTAGAACTGGTGAAATCTGTTAGTGAAATAAATTTTTTTCTTTCCTGCTATTATTTGAATGGTTGAGGGAACTTATTAGTATTAAACTGTATTAGTAGATACAATGGATATCACTTTTGTGTTTTACACACACTATTTTGCTGATATATGTTAGACTGCTTTGTAGTTATAGTTTTTTCCACAGGACTCAAGTGATCTGGGTTCAAGGCCTGGCCGAGTCATTAACTACAAAGTAAAGTGAAATTCTTACTTGAACTAATCAACAAGCAACATACATTAAGGTTTACTTCATTACTGATGCTAGCAGTTCTACGATTATTTAGAAGCCAGAATCTTAACAGTTACATTATTATTTTAATATTTCCTGTGCATTTAATAATGTTCTATATTATGAATTTTATAGAACCGAACTCATCATATTTATCTATTTAATACAGATCACATATGCAGGTACATACCTTGCACATCATTGCTAAGGAAAAAAATTGTGGATTCACCTTACCGTATGCGCAAAAAGAGGTTTTATAAATCTGATTTTTTTTTCACATATGCATTTTCCTGTTGTTTGGGGTATGCGTATTTTCATGCTCAAAATCACGCAACATTTTATAGATGAAGTCCCTATAGCTCTACAGAGGTCTTTCAGGAAAGTCTTACTTGAGAAAAACTAATTGAGAAAACCTAATAATGTGCAATGCAAATAATTTTAACTGTAATCTACACTGTTGTACAGTTGTTAGCGCTGCTTTTTAACAATATAGGCATCACAGTTTGAGTCCCAGGCTGGGTCACTCTGCAGAACTAGTCTTCTCAATACTCCACATTCCAAAAATGTGCATTTTACAGTAGATAAATTGGAGAGTGCCTTTCAATGGACTGGTGTTCTATGCATCATTATTTCTTGTTTTGTGCCCAGTGCTGTCAAGACAGACTCCAAAAAAGGTAGCAGGGCTATTGTGACATTTTGCAACTGTTTCCTTTTTTCGTGTTAAATCTTCAATCCAAATTATGAGGACTCTTCTTTTTCACTAGAACTTAGTCACATTCTCAAGATACCAGTTTAAGTTTTGGATGCAATAACAGCAAAACATTTGCAGATTTTGTTTCGTTAAAGATGTAGTGAACAGAAAGGTAGTAATGATGCTGGTTGTGATCAGACATGCTGTTTCTGTATTGAATTGGTATGAGACAGTGGGAATTTTTGTAGAAAGAATCTGGATATGAAATGCAGTTTAAAAATTAAGTCATAACAATAAATCTGACCGATCTGTGATCAGAAATCAAATACCCAAATACAATAAGCAAGTTCTTTAACCAAGAAAAAGTTTAATTTCTAAAATCACAAACCATGTTTGTATCCAATCTCAAATACATGGAAGTGTGTGGCGTTGACCTTTATACGTTTTACCCCTAGATAGATAGATAGATAGATAGATAGATAGATAGATAGATAGATAGATAGATAGATAGATAGATAGATAGATAGATAGATAGAAACTTATTATTTATTACACTGTTGCTTATGTATTATTCCCTGTGACACTGTACTGGATTAAAATACCCAACTATTAATTGGGATAACTTTACAACAGGATTTACCAGTTGTAATCAGAGACAGATAGTTAAAACACCAGTGACAAAAGAAGCATGTCTGTATTTATTACTGGAACAAAAACAACAAAAGTGACTGAACTATCAGGATCTAGTCATTATAATATAATATGTTTGCAGGGTTTTCAGAGGTTGTATCGAAAAATTGAAACAGTTCATTTCAATTTTAGTGAATCATTTTTTAGCAAAGTCAAGAAGATAATTGGAACAAACATTTCAATGTATTTACTTTCAGGAAGCAGTGAATTACATTTAAAAGTGTTTTATGTATGATGCAGGAGAAGTTCATCCTGAAATCTATAAGCAATAAAATAAATAGAACAGCACAGTGGATAAATATTGAGTAAATATAAACTGCAATGAAAAAAAGGCTGCATAATATGTACAAGACAAATACATTTCATGATGACTGTAGAACTTTTGAGTGAACAAGAGCAACAGTTAAAAAAATGTTTAGGAACACGAAAAGGCATTGTGGCGGACGGCTGGAGCTCATGCCCAGTCGGAATGCCCAGAGACTGGAATTACTGGGAGAAGAGCAGGACACTGCAGTTGTGACCTGCTGGGCTGGCTACTTTGAGCAGTTGTTCAAAGCTGATCCTCCAGCTATGACATTGGATATCTCTGGGGCTGTGAACCATCCAATATCACTGAGATTGCACAGGTGGTGAACCAGCTGAGGGGGGGAAAGGCTGCAGGGATCTGTGGTATCTGGGGTGAACTTCTCCAGGCTGGTGGTAAGGCTGTCCTCCTGGCATTGCAAGCAATCTTTGCTTCCATTTTGGAGACTGGCATCGTCCCAACTGACTGGAAAACGGGACTTGTCGTCCCTATCTGGAAAGGGAAGGGTGATCGCCTGTATTGCAGCAACTACAGGGGGATAACACTGCTCTCGGTGCCAGGTAAGGTCCTCGCTAGGGTCATCCTCAATAGGATCCGTGATTACTTGCTCAACGACCAGTGACCGGAACAGTCTTTTTTTACGCCTAAGAATTCTACCATCGACCGCATCCTGGCACTGAGGGATCTTGTGGAGCGCAGAGTTTCTTTGTAGCCTTTTTTCGATTTTTGTAAAGCATTCGACTGTGGGACATCCTAAGGGTTCGCGAGATCCCCTTGAGGTTGCTGGATATCATGGCCGGCCTATACACTGGTACTGGTGAGTGCTGCGCTGAATGGAGGCAGAGCCTCTGAGGTTCGTCAGGGGTGTGTTCTTGCTCCTACTCTGTTCAACGCTTGTATGGACTGGGTGTTGGGCAAGGTTGTGGGGTCCAGCAGCTGTGGGGCATCTGTTGGTGAACAAAGATTCACGGCTTGCAAGTGTCCTGGATAAAAACCAAGATCCAGGCCTTTAATGACCTCTTGGGCACAGCTGTCAGCAGTGCGTCTGTTTGCGGAGAGAGTGTCGACCATGTTGAGAGGTTTACTTACCTTGGCAGTGACATTCATGTCTCTGGTGATTCTTCCTATAAAGTCAGTAGACGGATTGGTGCTCTTTAGAGTCTTTAGAGTCCTGGTGTGTCCTGTCTTGCTATATGGTTGCGAGACATGGACGCTATCCAGTGACCTGAGACGAAGACTGGACTCCTTTGGTACTGTGTCTCTCTGGAAAATCCTTGGGTACTGTTGTTTTGACTTTGTGTTGAATGAATGGTAGCTCATGGAGTCCCGAATGAGGCACATTACCTGCATTGTGAGAGAATGTCACTTACAGCTCTACGGCCATGTGGCACATTTCCCAGAGGGTGATCCAGCTCGTAAGATCCTCATTGTTGAGGACCCGAGAGGCTGGACTAGGCCAAGGGGTCACCCACATAACACCTGGCTGCAGCACATAGAGGGTCATTTCCAGAGGGTGTGACTGGAGTGCGTTTCTGCCTGGGGGGTTGACAACCGGGATCGTTACAAGTTCGTTTGAATGTAATTAGCAGAATGTAAAACCAAGTAATCAGATGCAGCATTTATTTTTTAACCAATTCATTTAAATTGTGGTGAATATCACACAGTACAGTCCTTATATTCCTTAGTTTATTGGCCTCATCTCTTACAGCATCCACTATTACATTTTGTGACTCCAGAGCAGTCCGTCAGCAGACAGCCAGATGGCCTCCCAGTGGTATGAGGTAGTGTGTGAGCAGCCAGCAGCCGAAGACGTACTCAGCACAGCAGCACCATCATGTCATTGGCACGGGGGTCAGCTTTTGCAATATTTTCTGAAACAGAATAAACAGACGAAGGGCTGCGACTTGTCTTTTCATTTTGACTGTAATATCTGACCACATCTTTTTTATTTTGGGCACTGAGCGACTTTCTGAACTTAAACTTTCAAGTGTCTCTGCCCTTTTGTTGCTTATACCACTGCGTATGCGTATGCAAATGTTTTTCTTCTTTTTTTCATGTGCTTTTGCCATTGCCTTTTAATCAAACACTGAACGGAAGGGTCTTTTTATATTGATTTGCAAATTAAAATATGGGAAATTCTGGGAGGAGTCAGGGTGGGGTGGCAGGTACATGCATGTGCACTACTTTTCACGCTGACCGGGATTTATGGAGCTGAAGTGCGTGGAAGTTTATGCACGGTTTTGTGCATCTGGATTTTTTTGTGCATGCGCACATTTCCACTTTTGTCCGTATGCCATCTTTTATACATGAAGCCCCTGTTGTATATTTGATTAGTCAACATGAATTTAGATGAATATAGATCATGTTTCACTATGCTGGAATTCTATGATAAAGCAATTAAAAGTTAGGATCAGACAGGTAAATATGTTATTTTTTCATGATTTTAAGAAGACTTTTAATAAAGTCCCACATGAAGACCACAGTGTTTAGATGGATGTAAACTGGCTTAAACAATGGAAGGAAAGGTTGTAGTATGAGGAGCTTTTTCCATTTTAAATGATGTTAAAGTGTTGCACTTCAGAGACCAGTGCTGGGGCTACTTTTCTTTCTAAAATACACAATATAAACAATCTTGATAAAGATATAAATAACAATCTGGTTAAGGTTTACAGATGATACCAAGCAAGATGAAATGTCATACTCACTAGTATCAGTAGAATTCTGTCTAGGGGCAGGTTCATGAAAAATAAAATTTAATGTAAATAACTGTAAAGTACTATACATGGGAAGTAAAAATGTTAGATTTCAATACACAATGGGAGGCACTTCTGAAACTTGAAAGTACTACTTCCGAGAAGGACTTAGGTGGTCTGTTTACTATCTAGAATCAGAAATTAAAGGCATTTTCATGCTCCTAGTCCATTTGCTTGTTCTAAATCATGAGATTATTAGTTATTTTGCTACAGATTCCAGTTAGAACAGTAGGATTTCATACTGCAAAATTTTTAAGTGCACCAGGTTACACAATAAACACCTCGTGGGCATACAGTATCATGGACTTCTTTCATTGAGAAGGAACAATTTTTCCTGAGAAAAATCATTGCTTAAGGTGGACAAGAGCTACATTTGTGCATTACTGCATTTGCAATAATTATGTGATTTGTTTATCAAACACAGCTCTTTAAGCAGAATGCCTTTTATCTGATAAGTAGAAGTGTGCATGAAATTATGCATTGATTTGCATGCTACAAAAAGGACACATTTCATTTAGGCGATTCTGCAGAAGATGGCAAACTCTGCGGAGGACACATGGTGATGTGCTTCAGTTTCATTTAGATATTAGACATACTAGGTGAGTTTTATTTCACTGTATGATGTTGCGTATTGTCACGCATGAGCGCATGGGGAGCGGCTTAAGGACCCGATGGGCGCCACGATGAGTCGTGCCAAGGGACAATGGTGGGGTACTAACCTCTCTTTCTATCTCTCCAGAAAAAATGAAGCACCGCCGCCATGACCGAACCCGGAAGACCATTGAGCCCACCCACTTCCGGGTTCCTTTCCTATCTCTGGTCCCTTGCTGATGACGTCAATTTCCCATTTACCATCACGACTACCCCATCAATTTCATCACTTCCTATCTGTTTGGGACATGTTGCCACCCCGGAACCCACCCGTCATGCGGCAGAGCCTCCGGTACAACCGAAAGAGAGGGTGCCCGTCTCCCTGCGCTGTCACAAGTGCGGCGAGGTGGGATACCTCCTTCCCACCTGTCCACTGAACATCCCAGAGCCGATGGACTGCATCTGGGCTAAAGGAAAAAGGTACTGTGCCTTGTCTAATCCCCTGGTGGTTCCCAACACGGGAGTGGTGTTGTTAAATTGGCACTCGGTGGTGGCACTGTTCGATTCCGGGAGTAACATTACCATTGTTGCACAACGTTATGTTCTACCGTGACAATGGGTGGCTCAGAGAACCAAACCAACTTGTGTACATGGAGAGACCAGGTCTTATCGGTCCACTAAATGTTATATCTCCTGGAAGGGTTAAAACACCTGCTTGTCGCTGTATTGCCCGAGCCCCCCTTTCAGCTTATACTAGGACGAGACTGGTCAGAAAGTAACCGCGGTAGAACAAAAACCACTCCCACACCTAGCCTGGGTCTGATTATGGAGGGTCAAGGGGCTCTCCTAGCTGCTCCCACACCATGCTTTTCGGCAACTATTGATGACATAGCCAGCCAGGAGGGGCCCTCTTCAGCGACGGACCTCGACCCAGAAGTGCAACCGGGTGAGGCTCCGGGTCAGACAGACGCAACCCCAGAAGGCTCACCAGATCCACTCGCTGACGTGGAATATCAGTTTCTCTCCACACCAGCGTTGTTTAAAAGAGAGCAGTGGAATGATGATTCCCTGAAGTTTGCCAGGAATGCCATCGTGTCCATAGATGACATATTGTCGGCAGATTCTGCACCACCGGGACCTTGCTTTGTTCAAGAAAACGATCTGCTTTACCGAGTTGTGGAACACGAAGGTGAGAGGTGGAAACTGTTGTTAGTGCCGCGGACCTACCAGCGAGAGATTTGTGAACTAGCGCACGCCCACCTCTTAGGCACCCATCTCGGGGCCGAAAAAACACTGGAGCGAGTAAAACTCCGGTTCTATTGGCCCAGGATCAATGAGGAGGTCCTCTTTTCTGTCAGTCTTGCCCGGCCTGCCAGCTACGTCAGATACCCTGTAGGGATCGTGCTCCTCTGATCCCGATTCCCCTTATAGACATACCATTTGAGAGGATCGGTGTCGATCTAGTAGGACCTCTGGAACCTTCGATGAGAGGCCATAAATATATATTAGTTATGGTCGATTGTGCAACCCGGTACCCAGAAGCAGTTCCCCAGCGAACCACCAATACAAAAAATATCGCATGGGAATTGGTAGGACTTTTCTCACGAGTGGGCATACCCAAAGAAGTCCTTACGGACCAGGGCACACCCTTTACTTCGTATATGTTCAGGGAGGTTGCCAAATTACTCCGCATAAAGCATCTCAAGACTTCCGTTTATCATCCCCAAACGGACAGGTTGGTGGAGAGGTTTAACCAAACCCTTAAACAGATGCTCCTCAAGGTAGTCAGGGTGGATGGTAGGAACTGGGACCAGTTGTTGCCCCTCATACTTTTCGCCTATTGGGAGATGCCAGAAGCCTCTACAGGGTTTTGCCCCTTTGACTTACTGTATGGGTGCCAGCCTCGGGGCATTTTGGACGTCCTAAAAGAAGGTTGGGAAGGAGAGGCACTTCCCTCACAATATATTAGAATATATTGCGTAATTACGCGATAGATTGGAGAAAATTAGACCCTTGTTAAAAGATTACATGTCAAAGGCTCAAGCAGCGCAGGTGTGGAATTACAACAGAAACACCTCCCTACGGGAATTTCAGCCAGGGGACCGAGTAATGATGCTTGTGTCCACTTCCCATTCCAAATTGTTGGCTCATTGGCTTGGCCCTTACGAGGTGTAGGAGAGAAAATGGCTGTGGATTATTTGGTACACCAACCAAATCGTCGACCGAGCGAGAGGGTATATCACGTCAACCTCTTGAAGCCGTGGAAAGACAGGGATGATCCCTCCGTTTCTGGCCCTACCCTTTCCCTTTTCTTCAAAACCACTGACCTTAACCTCAGACGCAATTTGACTTTTCCCCAACAACAGGAGCTTGAACAAGTGATCCTGTCCATCCCGGAAGTGGTCAGTGAGGCACCTGGCCGCACCTCGCTGATTCAGCACGACATAATGACAGACCTGGAGGTGTTAGTCAGGGAACGCCCCTACTGCCTCCCGGAGGCGAAACGTGTTGAGGTGGAACTAGAAGTCCAGTGCATGCTGGACATGGACATCATTGAGGAAAGCCACAGGCCTTGGTCCAGTCCCATCGTCCTCGTTTCTAAGCCCTGGACAGACAGGTCATGGAGGTTCTGCAATGACTTCAGACGTCTAAATCAAGTCTCCAAATTTGACGCCTACCCCATGCACCGCGTGGACGAGCTCCTCAAACGGCTGGGGACGGCCCAGTATTTGACTACCCTTGACATGACCAAAGGGTATTGGCAAATTCCATTAATAGTATCCACCAAAGAAAAAACAGCATTCAGCACCCCTAGTGGACACTGGCAATAAAAGGTCCTCCCATTTGGACTGCACGGGTCGCCAGCGACCTTTCAGCATCTGGTAGATAGAGTGCTAAGGCCCCACCAGTCCTATTGTGCCGCCTACCTGGATGACGTCGTCATTTATTCTGGCACCTGGGAGGAACATGTGTTGCAGGTTTACACCGTCCTCCTGATGCTAGCGAAGGCCGGGCTTTGGATTAATCCGCAGAAATGCTATTTTGGGTTAAACAAGGCCAAGTATTTGGGCTACCTGATGGGAGGAGGATTGGTGAAACCACAGAGTTTTAAAGTAAAGGACATCCTTGCATGGCCCCGTTCGATAGTCAAAAAACAGGTGCAAGCCTTTTTGGGATTGGTGAGCTACTACCGTCGGTTTGTACCTCGTTTTTCCAAGAGGGCAGCGCCTTTGACAGATTTGACAAAGAAAAGGGCCCCTTTACATGTGGTGTGGAATGAGGTAACGGAAAGGGCATTCTGTGACTTAAAAACGGCCCTAACAACGACACCTGTATTGAGAACTCCTGATTTTTCACTCCCTTTTATTCTCCAGACCGATGCTTTGGACACAGGTCTAGGTGCCATGTTGAGCCAAAGCATCAATGGTGTCAAACACCCTGTGCTGTACCTGAGCTGGAAACTGTTGGACAGGGAGACCAGGTATGCAGCAGTGGAACGGGAAGCCTTGGCCATCAAATGGGCAGAAACCCATCTGCGGTACTAACTGCTGGGCCGGGAATTCACCATGGTGATGGACCACGGCGCCCTCCAGTGGATGGCCCTCCACAGGGATTCGAATCCTCGGGTCACCGGGTGGTTTTTGGACTTGCAGCCTTATAAGTTCACCGTCACTTCTCGCCAAGGTAACCTTCAGGCCAATGCTGATGCTCTCTCTTGTGTTTATGACCTCTCGGTTCAGGCCGCCCGACCCAGTGGGTCTGGGCTGAAAGGGGGGTCAAGTCACGCACGAGCGCATGGGGAGCGGCTTAAGGACCCTACGAGCGCCTTGACAAGTTGTGCCAGGGGACAATGCCGGGGTACTAACCTCTCTTTCTATCTCTCCAGAAAAAACGAAGCACCACCGGCATGACCGCACCCGTAAGACCATTGAGCCCACCCACTTCTGGGTTCCTTTCTTACCTCTGGTCCCTTCCTGATAACATCAATTTCCCATCTACCATCACGACTACCACATCAATTTCATCACTTCCTGTCTGTTACTATAAATTGTCCGACAGCCATTTTTTGTTGTTGGTGTCTGTGCTGGAGTTTACTGACATTTACCCTTTTTATTTTACAGTATACAGGGCCTAAAAACCCCAAACCTTTACAGTGATCTTTGTGTTTCTTGACAGTATTTACATTCCAACAGACTACTATATTAGCATAACCTTGCATGCCTACTGTAAATTTATTAACAATGGAAATTTTGGATTATCTAACTAGCTTTTACTACTGTGACCATCAGGAGGTGTACTGCTCCCCAAACACCTGACACAACAGACACAGGTACAAGTCCAGCAACACATGTTTATTTACAGTGGGAATGCTTCCTAAATCATTCCCACAAACAGCACAGTGCAATAAGTGCAGCACAATAAACAAAGCACACAGCACTTCTTCTTTCAATCCTCCTCTCCTCTCCTCCTCAGGAAAGCATCATCCTCTCCCTCATGACTCCGGCTCATCTCTGTGAAGCAGCTAGCTCCTTTTAAGCACACCTGGGAATATTCCGGGTGGCTCGTTAGGGAGGTTTGGAATTACTCCCAGGTGTGGCAGAAGCCCAAAGTAAGGCTCTGCAGTTACCCTGGCTCTCCCTGGCAGCATCCACAGAACCCAACAGGGCTCATCCGACAATACTATACCAATTACCATACAGCCCTGTGGGAATTGCAGCCCAGAGGGACTGACAAGTAACAGTTCAGGGGTGATTGTGCCCTTCAAAAGCCATCTCCCCCTGTCCTTTCTTTAAGGAGGTGTCCCGGCCAGGTAAAGATGCTGGCTGTCCCTCACACTACATATTTTCAAAGTTATTGTGCCTCCAGTGTCAGCATCGTTCCCTGAAGACACAACAATAAAATATACACTTTTATTTTAACACGGTTAACTACTTCCTGATCACAAGACTAAGGCTGAATTAATTAATTTTCCAATTAAAGCCAAATGTCAATTATTTTTTTAACTAATGCACGTCTATGAACTGATGCATTCATACTTTTACAGCCCTGTAATTTTGAGTCAGCCTATTTATCATCTATTAAAATACAGTAGTTCCTGCCAAACAGTATGTGTAATTAAAAGTACAATTCAGAAGTAAAGAATGTTGTTTATTTGTGCTTCCATTTCAATTAGATATTAGACATACTGGGTTAGTTTCATTTTACTGTATGATGTTGCGTAATTGCTTTTCAATAGACTACTATTTTAGCGTAACCTCTATTTAGTATATCTCAAACCACATGTCTACTGTAAATTTATTAATAAATGGACATTTTGGATTGCCTGATTAGAATTTACTGCATATTTTTTATTTAGTTATTTTGCCTCCAGTGTCAGCATCATCCCTGTAGAGCCATCACATTGACTGGGCGTCCCAGCATCACTATTACGGTGTAAAATTAGAAGGTTTGATCATTGTCCTCACAGGGAATGGTAATACATCGCTCCTCAACTTTGTATTTGGTTTCATTGATGTGATCACAATAAAATGTACACCCTTTTTTTAACATGCTTAATTACTTTTCGATCACAAGACTAAGCCTGAGTTAATTAATGTTGTAATTAAATAAGGTCAATTATATTTTTACCTAATGCATGCCTATGAACTGATGCATTCATACTTTTACTTCCAGATATAGAATGATATAGAATTTTGGACATACCGCCCAGCACTAATCACACCTACATGAGCTTGTTGAATGTTCCATTCCAAAGCCATAGACATTAAAATGGAGTTGCCTATTCTCTCAAGCACCCCTACCTCTGGTAGCTATAAAAGTCTCCAGCCTTTTGAGAAAGCTTTCAACAAGATTTTGAAGTATCTAAGGGAATTTGTACCCTTTCAGCCAAAACAGCATTTGTGAGGTCAGATACTGATGTTGGATGAGAAGACTTGGCTCACAATCAGTGTTCCAATTCATCCCAAAGGTGTTCAGTAGGGTTGAAATTAGGGTTATGAGAGCTACTCCGCAACCATTTATTCAAACCAATTCTTTATGGTCCTGGCTTTCCGCACAGGGGCATAGTCATGTTGGAACAGGAAGGGTCTTCTCCATACTGTTGCCCCAAAGTTGGAAGCACACAGTTATCTAAAATGTCTTTGTATAGTGTAGAATTAACAGTACCCTTCACTGGAAGCAAGGGGCCTAACCCAGAACCTGAAAAGCAACCCCAGACCATTATCCCTCCTCCACCAAATGTTACAGTAGGTGCTGTGCAGTCCAGAAAGTAGTGTTCTCTTAGCATCTGCCAAACACAGATTTGTCCATCAGCAGGATTCATCACACCAGTGAACACTGGTCCAGAATCCAATATTCTTTACACCACTTCAGCCAACACTTGGCATTGCAATAATGATCTTAGTCTTGTGTGCGGCTGCTCGGTCATCAAAAGCCTATTCAAAAAGCTCCTGATGCACAGTTCTTATTCTGGTGTTGCTTACAGTGGCAGTTTGGAACTCTGTTGTGTATCATGCAACAGTGGCAGAGGATATACTGTAGGTGATTTTTAAGTGTTATGCGATTTAACATGCAGTGGCCACACTCTGTAAGTTTGTGTGATCTATCACTTTGTGGCAGAACTGTTCTTGCCTCTAGATGCTTCCAATTCACAATCATAGCACTTACAGTTGACCGGGTGCAGATCTAGCAGAACAGAAATTTCACATACTCACTTGTGGCAATTTGGCATCTTATGATAGTGCCATGTTTAAAGTCACTGAGCTCTTCAGTATGACACATTCTAATTGCCATTGTCTGTCAATGGAGATTGCATGACTATGTGTTTCATTTTTTACACCTGTTAATAATGGGTGCTGCTGAAACACCTAAACTCAGTAATATGGAGAGAGTCCACATAATTTTGGTCATGTATTGTATAACTAATATAAGAACTTGGATGTATATTTTTGTGTGTGTGTCTTTGTGTAATAAGCAAATGCACAATCTTGACCTCATTTGTATGGAAGATGACAGTAGACAATTTTTCATTTCAAAATGTTACTCCCGTTTGGTGCTCCCACCCTGTGCAGTCAGATACACTAACTCTTATGTTATATTTTGCATGTAGAAATAAATATTATTTATTATTGTATTTTTAAAATATATCTTACTTTTCTTAATAAAGATATATCACTATATTGTAAGTTCAACTATATCAAAATAAAATACTTAAATTGACACTTTAACAAATTTTTTCAGGAAAGCCTTCTCCATCATAGGGTGAACCCTAGACATACTACAAGCTGTTGTCCGTTGATTGCATGCATATTTATGCAAACTCCCACACTTTCAAATTGGTCCAAACTGGAGTCATCGATTACCCCAACAATACATTTGTGCTTGGGAAATGGGAGGCAGCAGACATGGAGAGCAAGTGCAAACTTCACAGTCACAGATCCTGGGGCCTCATTTAAAAAAAGAGCCTTGAAATGTACACTCTCAACTTCCCACACAAACATCTGGACTTACAGTATAACAGAAAACATGATGCAAAAGCTTGTATATACTTATTTCAACTCTGACCAATGCATATTGTGGCACGCAGCTGGGGGTGGTACCCAGCCGGGACGCCCAGGAGGGCCGGAGGAAGGCTTGTGCCTCCCTCAGACCACGAGGGGGCGACCGCCCTGGTTGTGTTGGGGGCCACGGGTACAGAGCTGGGAAGCTCAACCCTGTAGGGGCCCATGGTCACCGCCAGGGGGCGCCCCGATGCCTTGGAAGCCCTGGACCTCAGCACTTCCGCCACACCTGGAAGTGCTGGGGGGAAGAGGATCAGGGACACCCGGAATCCTTCCGGGTGCGCAGCCGGCACTTCCGCCACACTGGTGAGTGTCGACGGAGGAGTGTCAGGAAGCACCTGGAGCCCATCCGGGTGTGCATAAAAGGGACCGCCTCCCTCCATTCGAGGCTGGAGTCGGGTGGAAGTGGACGGAGCTAGGAGGAGAGTAGTGGAGGCGGGTAGCAAAGTGAAAGGCATTGTGTGTATTGGCCAGGACTTTAAGGGGTGATTGGTGCTGGGGCACTGGGTTGTTCATTGAACACTGTAAATATTGTATAGAATAAACGTGTGTTGGGTGACATAACGATGTCCATCTGTCTGTGTCCGGGCTATTTCTCACAATATGCAACATTTCGGAGAAAATGGAAAATAATGACAGCCATAATCAAGTAGGGAAATGCAGTCAACTTAGTTAACAATAATTAATATCATTGAGCCTTTATTATAATGTGTGTTGATGTGTCAAATACAGTATATCACACCTCAAAAGTGATTAATATGATGTACAGACTGTATTGTAGTTCCCTTTTAAGAAAGCCAATGCTGCCTAATTGCATGGAAGAAAACTTTTGTTTCAGGGAACTGGCTGACAGGTCATATCTCAGCTTGGCTCCACTCCATTATGCCATTAAACAATGGGGAGGGACTACATCCAGTTTTTGTATGGTTTAGGTGTCCTTACTTCAAAAAGTAAAATGTTTTTGTCAGTACAAAAAAGGCAATTTGCATTAGTGTCTAGTTTTCCTGACGTAATTAGAGCACTTTACTGCACTCATATTGCAATAAGGACACCTAGCAAGAATGAAGCTGCTTTTATTATATAGTTGTTACTACAGTATATATCTCATTACTGCACAAGTCATCCGAGATGCGACTGGCAAGCATTATGTCTCAATAGCCTGGGTCAACCTGTGATTCATTTATTTTGAGGCAAAGTAGCTTTAACAGACATGATGGCACTATACATGGTGGCTGGCTTGTTGGTAAGGTAACCAGATGAACCCTCAGTTTTTCTTATGACCTGTACTATTCATTGTAACAGCAATCACATCATTACAAAATTATTTTTCCTAAACAGCACCTCATATACAGTCAAGTTTCATGTTGCATCTGTCCTTCTAGGAACAGCCATAGTGCCATCTCAGATGTTATCTGCATTAAGCAAAAAAAAACCTACCATTTACTGACACCATAATGTATATTGCTAGGTCTGCCATGACTGTGCCATCATCCAGCACTGCGACTGGCACTCCAGTCACCGTAAAAAAGCCTCACACCGCTCCGAGACAACAGAAAAGACTTCTTTTTGCTCTCTGCGGGAGTAGCTTGTTGGAGAGCCAATGGGGTCAGGTCCGATGGGGATCGGAACTGGTGTGGTGATGAGGCGTAGCCCGCTGCATGGCAACACTCGGGTCCCAATTTCAGGTGGTCCATACAGGTAGGCGCATGGAACGTCTTCTCTCTCTGGCAAGATGATCATCTTCCTCTGCTGTTGGAGGTACTGACAGGGCTGGCTATGAGGATTGTCTCGGTCCCCATGGGTCTGGTGACCGTGGTGAAAGTGGCTCCATATTCTTTGACTTTGCAAAAGGTCAGGGACTGCGAATCGCTGGATCCTGGTTCCAGCACCCAGAACCGCATCGTTGGTCTTGGTACTCCAATACTGGTGGCACGGTGAAGGAGATCGATCACATCCTTGTGGGCAGACGCTGGAGGCTCTTGCAAAACTGCAGGGTCTACAGAAGTGCCCAGTTTATGAATTCTGAGCACAGACTTGTTGTTGCTACTCTTAGGATCCAGCTTAGGTCCAGCAGGTTACCACCTACTAGGAAAATTAGTCTGGACTTGGACAGACTCCAAGACCAGACTGTTTCTAATGAGTTTGCATGCAGTTTGTGTGAGGAACTTGCAGATTTGGGTGCGACTGCGTGACAAGACCCTGAAGGTTGCTGAGGGTTGTGTTGGTGTTACCGGTGTTCCCAGAAGGAGGTGTTTCATCTTGCAGGACACCCTGGATATCACAGAGAGGAGTCACAGCGCACGGTTCAATGGCAACTCTGGTCTGTACTGGGAACTGAGAAGGACGGCTGTGAGGGCTCTGAGGGCAGATAAAGAGGCATTTGTTAGAGGAATCTGTGAGCATTGATATACCATCTGTGGTCTAGTGGCCCATGTCCTGCTTACAGAGGAATCAAAGCATTACGCACATCAGAATCTGTTCCTCGGAGAGTCGCAGTCAGGGTGGCTGATGGAACAGTCCTTATGGATGACACTGCCGTTGTGACCCACTGGGCTGGCTACTTTGAGCAGTTGTTCAAAGCTGATCCTCTGGCTAGGACGTTGGATATCTCTGGGTCCATGGTTCTTGAGGCAGATCCTCCAATTAGCTGTGAACCACCCAATCTCACTGAGATTGCACAGGTGGTGAACCAGCTGAGGGGAGGAAAGGCTGCGGGGATCTGTGGTAGCCGGGGTGAACTTCTCCAGGCTAGTGGTAAGGCTGTTCTCCTGGCATTGCAAGCAATCTTTGCTTCCATTTGGGAGACTGGCATCATCCCAACTGACTAGAAAAAGGGACTTGTCGTCCCTATCTGGAAAGGGAAGGGTGACCGCCTAGATTGCGGCAAGTACAGGGGGATAACACTGCTCTTGGTGCTGGGTAAGGTCCTTGCTAGGGTCGTCCTCAATAGGATCTGTGATCACTTGCTCACCTACCAGCGACAGGAACAGTCTGGTTTTTACACCTAAGAAGTCTACCATTGACCGCATCCTGGCACAGAGGGTACTCATGGAGTGAAACGTGAATATCGGCAGAGTTTCTTTGCAGCCTTTGTTGATTTTCGTAAAGCGTTTGACTCAGTTGATCGAGCTGCCCTGTGGGACATCCTGAGGGTCTGCGGGATTCCCTAGAGGTTGCTGCATATCATGGCTGCCCTATACACTGGTACTGTGAGTGCTTTGCAGAGTGGAGGCAGAACCTCTGTGTTTTTCCCAGTTGATTCTGGGGTTCATCAGGGGTGTGTTCTTGCACCTACTTTGTTCAATGCTTGTATCGACTGGGTGTTGGGCAAGGTTGTGGGGTCCAGCGGCTGTGCGGCATCTGTTGGTGAAGAAAGATTCATGGATCTTGACTTTGCTGACGATACTGTGATCTTCATGGACTTCAATGGAGGCTCTGATTGGGGTGCTCAGGTGACTGAGCAAGGAGTCTGTGTCTGGGCTTGTGAGTGTCCTGGATAAAAACCAAGATCCAGGCCTTTAATGACCTCTTGGGCGCAGACATCAGCAGTGTGTCTGTCTGCGGAGAGAGTGTTGACCTTGTCAAGAGGTTTATTTACCTTGGCAGTGACATTCATGTCTCCGGTGATTCCTCCTATGAAGTCAGTAGACGGATTGGGAGAGCATGGGGGGTAATGAGGTCTCTGGAATGGGGTGTGTGGTGCTCCCAATGTCTATGCAAAAGGACGAAGGTCCAAGTCTTTAGAGTCCTGGTGCTTCCTATCTTGCTATATGGTTGTGAGACATGGATGCTATCCAGTGACCTGAGACAAAGACTGGACTCCTTTGGTACTGTGTTTCTCCGGAAAATCCTTGGGTACCGTTAGTTTGACTTTGTGTCGAATGGGTGGTTGCTCATGGAGTCCCGAATGAGGCACATGACCTGCATTGTGAGAGAGCATCACTTATGGCACTATGGCCATGTGGCACATTTCCCCGAGGGTGATCCAGCTCATAAGATCCTCATTGTTGAGGACCCGAGAGGCTGGACTAGGCCAAGGGGTCATTCACACAACACCTGGCTGCGGCAGATAGAAGGTCATTTCCGGAGGGTGGGACTGGACCATTTGTCTGCCTGGGGGGTTGCCATCTGGGATCCCGAGTTGTTTCGTCATGTACTGGGTGCGGCAACGTACTGTACCAGTGCATGCTCCCCAACTTGACTTCACTTGACTTCACATGGAAAATGAAATTCCATTCCTGGTGATTGTATACTGTATATATGGCTTTACATGACTCATATCATGAACTTCAGAACTCCTGGGATGGGGTGATTGTAGTAGGAGCTTCTTTTCATTGATTACATTCAATGTTGTTATATTTTACATAGTCTATGGAGCTGAGTGGTAGCATGCTCTATGTTGGTCAAGTGTGCACATTTTTGCAGTTTTTGTGAATGAAAAATGGTGCAAACCCGGGCACATTACACATAAAGCGTAGGAATATGACCCAAATGTTGAGCTGCTCGTGATTGACTTACAACCTTATTATATGCTGGGACAGTTTTCACATGCCCTCATGCTGGCAGTTTACATCCCCCCAGCAGCAGACATGGCATTCACAACAGACGCACTATATTCTGTAATAAGCAAAGTCACTACTGAGCATTCCAGTGCTTTCATCATAATTTCTTGGGACTTTAACCATGTTGCACTTTCCTCCACGATTACCAATTTTTACTAGTTTGTGGGCTACACAATAACAGAAAACATGACCCTGGACGTCTTATATGCCAATGTTAAAGAGGCATATAACTCTATTGCTTTGCGACCTTTAGGCCGATCGTACCATAAGTTGGTACAGCTCATGCCTGTATATAAACTCATTGTCCAGAGGTTGCCAGCCACCACCAGGGCAGTGTAGGAATGGACAATGGAAGTTGAGGAGGTTTTAAAGGATTTCTTTGAAAACACCAACTAGTATATTCTTTGTGAGTCATACCGCGATGACATTGAGGGGCGCAGTCGCTGTATCACAGACCACATCAAGTTTTGTCCCCACAAAGAGAGTGTGCTGTTTTCCCAGCAACAAGCCATGGATCACAAAAGATTTGAAAGCCCTATTGATTATGAAGAAGAGAGCCTTCAGATCTGGAGGTAAGGATGGAATCAAGCAGGTACAGTCAGAACTGAAGAAGCAGCTCAGTGAGGGTAAAGCCCACTACAGAGACAAACATGAGCAGAAGTTACAACAAAAAAAACAAACATTAAGGTAGTGTGGAATGGGATGAGGACTATTACTGGCTACAACCAAGTTGATAAATATTTTGTAAGCAAATGTAATATTAGTGTTTCAGAATTTCATTGATGAGGACAGCAATACTTTAATGTCTAACAGAAGACCATAAAACTTCAGCTGCTGGCAAGCTTCAGCTAAACAAATGGTATTCACTACTTGAGGACAAGTGCAAAAACATCTGTTTGGGATTGGTTTTGAATCAGAGGCCATTCTGTATCATGACATCCTATGGATTTGCACAGAGAATGTATAAATTTGGTTGTTTTACCTCTTCCTCTCTTTCTCACATACCAGGACCATGAAGAGAACACCACAATGAAGAGCACATCTTGGCAGCCATATTGAGACAGGCATGCAGCTTGTCCGGAAGAATCCTAACTAGATTGATGACTTGACCAGAGACATTTCAGTAACTACAAGTCAGTATACTGCCTGAAACTACACATCAAGCATTTATCAGGATATATGGTTGCCAATATTCACATATTTTGCTTTTTTATTATTATTATTTTACGAACATTATCAATAATACATTTTTAACATGTTTAACTTAACTCCTGCTCGTCATTTTAGTCTATGTAATTGCCTGAGGTTATAGATGTAGAAGCGAAAGTGGAGAGAAGTTATAAAGTACAATATCTTATAAAAACTGATAAGTCTAGGGGATTTGAGGCACTCTGATAAAGTCTACAAAATATAAAGTTCAATAAGGGAAAATCGAGTTACAGAGGACGCTACCAAGACTAAACAATCATGAAGAACTTTGAGAGGCTGGTCATTAAACATCTACGACAACTGGTTTCAAAATAGATATGGAGGATGCTCTCATCTACATGCTCCACAGAGCCCACTCCCACTTGGACAAAGATGGCATCACAGTTAGGCTAATGTTCTTTGACTTTCCAGAGCTTTTAACACCATTCTGCCTCATTGACTGGGGAAAAGGCTCAAGGCTTTGAATCTTGGCACCTCCACAGTTTCCTGGATCATGGACTACCTGACTAGCAGACAGCAGTTTGTGAGACTGAGAGACTGTGTGCCAGAAATGATGGTGTGTAATACTGGGGAACCTCAAGGAACTGTCCTGCCTCCCTTACTGTTCACCCTCTACACAACTGACTTCCATCACAATACCAGTGCTTGCCTTCCACAGAAAGTTTCAGATGATTCATCCATCATCGGCTGCATTAATAATGGAGATGAGTCTGAGTACAGGAAGATTGTGGAGAACTTTGACTTGTGGTGTAGGGACAACAACCCGCAACTCAACGTCAGCAAGACAATAGAGCAGGTGTTGGACCTTCGGCATGCTAAGGAGCCTCTGAGACCATTCACCATTCGGGAGGACAATATGGAAGTGGTAAAGAGCAACAAGTACCTGGAGGTTCACATAAACAACAAACTGGATTGGTCTGACAACACAATGGTGCTGTACAAGAAGGACCAAGGCAGATAGTGCTTGCAAAGGATGCTCAGGTATTTTGATGTGTGCAGCAAACTGCTGGAAATATTCTACTTGTCCATTGTAGCCAGTATGCTGTTCTACGCTGCAGTCTCCTAGGGAAGCAACCTGAGCTCAAATGAAGCACAATGCCTGAATAAACTTATCAGGAAAGTCTGCTCCATCACAGGGCAAACCGTGGACACACTGGATGCTGTTGTAGAAAAGAGAATGATGGCAAAATTGGATGCCAAAATCCCCTCTATCCCCTCCAGGAGGTGCTTTCTTGGAAGACTTTTAGCCACAGGCCCATTCCACCACAGTATGTTAAGAAGCATCTTTAAGGTTCTTTTCTGCCCACTTCTCTTAGGCATTTCAATGCTTCTACCCAATGTACTCATTACTTTTATTCCTGTTTATTTTGTGATGTGTAAGTCACTGTCTTGCACCCCAAAACACGAGGCTGAGTCTAAGTACTTTAGCAAAACCAGCTTTATTCAGCTTGAACAGCACAGAAACAGCACGGTTATTTATTGTAGCGGGATCTACCATTCTCCTATACACAGACACAGCAATCTGGCAGGGTTATAGCCAGGTTAGTGGCCAAGTATTATTGTTCCCTGCATTTACAATGTTCCTTGCATCACCCATCGATGACAGCTGCTTATAGCGTGACCGTAATCGGGTCGGATTTGTTTCGGTGGCGAGCCACTGCAGTGCTCTGAGCCTGCGGTTGATCCAGCAAAGGATAAACTGTGTTCCACAGACTCAGTAATCTCGCTTTGGGATACTGTTTGGTGTGATGTCCCGGGTGTCCCAAAATTGTGTAGAAACCTCACAATTTATTTACTTATCAATTGATTGATTGATTGATTGATTGATTGACTGTATTATTTGTTTTGTGAGTCTGTATCCTTGTTTTTTATGTTTCTCCTGCTGTATGCATTTGATTTTGCCAATGGGAATAATAAAGTTTATTTAATCTAATCTAATGTCAATAAATAGCTGAAATGATTACACTACATCGCTTTTTTATCAAAGCCTTAGATTTTTGAAGTACAAAAGACACCTGTTTGTGAATATTAAGCTCACAATGCCAGTCAACACTCAGCATTATGCACTACACCACAATACAAATATAAAGGGGAAATGAAAAAGGCACATTATGAAATAGAGCTCAACCACAATTAAACAAACCAAACAGCCACAAACCAATTATAATTTTTTTTTGTACATGCTGAGTCACTCTTGCTGATAATATTTTAATAAGTTAACAACCAAGGACAATATTTTTGAGTTAGTAAAAGTCATTGATAACTTTCATTATTACTTCTCATGCTTATAACATTTCTGTGGTCCATGACTAAAATAACTTGAGTGCTGGAAAGAGTTTTAGATTTATCCATGGTTTTCTTAATCACATGTGTTAAAGACTGTGAGTTAATATTAGTGTGACAATTTTTCGTTGTTATTTTCTAGCTTTCTATAGAACAGACACAGTAATTCAGCAACATTCAATATTGGCAATTATAATGGTGGCAAGATGCTGGGTATATTGGGAAAAGTTTGCTAAGGATAGAGCTGCCAGGCAAGAAGGAAAGAGGTAGGCCTAAGCGAAGGTATATGGATGTGGTGAGAGAGGACATGGTAGGTGATGGGTGTGATGAAGAGCAAGATGTGAGTAAGATGTAGAGGACAGGAAGATATGGAACAAGATGATCTGCTGTGGCAACCCCTAACTGGAGCAGTTGAAAGAAGAAGAAGATAATGGTGGCAAGAATGGAGTTTTCGAGGTAAAAATAATATGCTGGATTAAACAATGAACCTGGTACTGAATGATTGCCATGGAAGATGAGCAGTGAGGTGACACATACAGCCAGACTTGTTTTTTTATCTTTCTAAAATTACATGGATTTGTTGTTTTACAAAAAATGTGCAATCTCAAGATATAGATCAATACTCAGAGACATTCCTGGCTTGAAAAAATGATATATGTGATAAGTTTTAAGGCTTTTGCTTTCACCGTTTGACCCCTGCCCCTCAAGAAAATGCCAGGTATTTCTTTTTCATTTTTAAAAAATGCTTCACTTTAGAATACAATTTTATGTGGCAAATTAATACAAAGTACATAATGATTTTGATTAAGTAACGTCAACTTGAAAAACAACCAAATTGTCCTTTAGTAGTGACCCTTGCTCCAAATCTCCTCTAATTCTTTGTTCAGTGATTCTGTATTCTCTTCTGTATTCAAAGATGGCCTTACATCCATTTAAGTAACTTCTCACTTTTCTAGTCTTTTAAACGATATAGTGTAATCCTTTCAGTTCCCATTTCAATCTCTGCACCTTACTTGATGGTCCTACATCTCCATATCCCATTTTCCTATATGAATGTGGCAATTTCAGTACTCTTTTTGCAAGGAGGAATCTCTCCTAGTAGAAAGGAGATTTTACCATCCATCTTCTCTAACTCCAAAGAGCTCAGATATTTCTACCACTAATGGGTTGCCTACTTCCTATTATCCTGTTAGAACATTGCTGGTCACAAACCTTGTTATCTCTCCAAGACATGCCTCAAAAGGTGTAGAAAAATTTAAGGCAACTGAACATTAAAGGGAAGCACATTTCGAATGGGAACCAGAAAGATATTCTTTACATAAAAGTTTATAAAGGTCAATGGGAAAAGGAACAAACTTCAGTATAATTAAATGGTATGCTGCATTTATTTTTAATAAAAAAAACTGGCTAGATCAGATATTGGGAAATCATAGACATCTACCAGTCAAACAGGCCTGATCAACTGAACAGTGACTCAATTGTAAAACATTCTTAAGAAAATTTTAAACAAGTTCTCCTTAATACAGTTGGACTGTGTCTAACAGCTTTCATTGTGTTGAAACTGTCTGCAAGCTGAACAGGCTTTGGCTTACAATGCACCTGGTTTTCAAAAGATGGATGGAGTGGTTGAAGATCCTACTTGCAGCCTAGTATACAAGACTCAGCGCTGTGTTCCTCGGCACTGTGCTTGTGAATAAGAAAGAGGGGCTTTTCTTCCATGATTGTAACCTTAAGTGATTTACGATTAAAAGGCAGGTGTCACTCACTTATACAACCCTCTGCAATAATATGGCCTGCAGCATAGGAAAATGGTTTTATTGGAGAATAAACTATTTCTGATCATGCTCTCCATATGCCTTTTTTCACATCTCTTTCATTTACACATTTTCCCTTTGCAATCACACCTTTGTAAAAGGCATATAACTGAATATATGTCCATCATGAACACTAAATGTCCCTTAATGTATCCATGCATTAAACCGATGTTGTTTAACATGGAAAAAGTGAAGAGAGATACAACCAGTGAGATGGGAGAAAACACTAATGCCCCCTGAAATGTACTGTAACTGCTCAATTGATGAGAAATCTTGACCAGACCAGCAAAGCTTCAGCTACCCTCAACCTTAAACAGTTTCTGTATAGCACATAAAGGAGCCATATAGAGACAGTTGTGCTGATGAATTTAATAGAACATGGTGGAAGTGACATAGTGCCTCCTGAAAGATACATATGCTCATGCTACTTTAAAAAACAAAGGCATAACAAAGATGGAAAATACTATGTCCCTGTAACCCTAGACTAGATTAAGCAAGTTTGAGAGTGTGCACACAAATGGAAACACTGACTTGCATAGTGACATCATGATTATCAGTTCTGCCATGCAGAGCCCACAGTACATTTTTTGTATGTGATATGAAATTAAAAGTACAACCATGGGTGTTCTAGATCAACCTGTTTGACTTGTGGACTGGCAGAAGATTGAGAAAATCTTTGTGGTATCATAACTGGTCCAACAGTTTTTGGTAATATACTACGTTCATCTCAAAATGCAAAGCTATAATTGCTTACATGTTGCTTCTATGTTCTGAATAAAAGAAATTTTTGTGAATGAAAATTGGTTCAGATATCAGAAACTTCAGATCTGTGTTCTGCTTCCTTCATTAAAGGAAAAAGATTTGTTTTTCAAACGACTTCATTCTAATAATTAAATAGTTTAAAAATAACAATTGTCACTTGGGACAAATGAATGTCTAAAAAGGTAAATATCATGAACCAGATAAGTGTATTTTGCCGAATAATAACTTAAGCTAATCTTAGTCAAAGCTGAACTATTTTTCTTAGAAAATTTAAAGACTGGTGAAGACAAAAATCTGTATTATTTTTGACAAGATGAAAAATGTCGTTTCTGAAATATACATTCTTTTTCTTTATGGTTCTTATATTTGACTCAGGTGAGTTGCAATACAACATCCTTTTTAAGAGCTATGACAACTATAAACATGAAAGTAGTATATGGACACTTCATACAAGCATTTTTTTATTTTTATTATTATTATCCTTATTTTTGTTTTTTATTTTATTTTGCAAGAGCTGTCATTTTTTAATTTTTGTTTTCTGGTATTTAGTGTGAACTTGTTTGCTGTTTCTCATACTTTATCTTTCCAAGGAGCAGATTTAGTGATGTTTCTGCAGGGTGTAATGCAGCATTAACATCCATTTGATTTCTATGGTTTGTTTTACTACTGACATGACTGAAAAAAATGTTTTACTTATGCATGTTATGGAGAAATTAAATTTCAGAATTGTTTGTTGACTCATTTCAGGGTTGTGTGAAAACTTACTTGTAACAAATTAACTCAGGAAATTGGAAAATAATTTGAAGTAGTTCTTATTCACAGTTTAGGGAAATGATATATTAAAGTGAAATCTTTGTTTATTGAGGCAAAATACCACTTCAAACCACAGTAAAATGCCTTGTTTAATGATGATTTCAGAAAGATGGCATTAAATAACAGATTGTGCATGTTTAAGCCATTAGAATTTAAAATTATAAAAACTTCACTAAAAGTGTCATTAGTGAGTAACGGTTCCCACTTGAAGCACAAGCATGCATTCGTAAAAGTCAGAAATCTACTTGCATGCTAATTTAACTAAACTAACTGAACTAATCCAACAAAAACTAATTGCATACTAACTGAAGTAATTATTCTTTAAAATGGAAATTACTTGAAGCTTCCTACAAAAACACCCACAAATGAATGAAATAGCAAACAATGAAAGATCCATTAGTGGAATAAGAAGTCGGCCATAAACAGTGGCAGGGAGTGAGTAGGGGAAACTCGTGTTGAGGCAGGTGACGCTGTTGGCATTCCAAGGGATTTATTCAGACAAATGTCTCCAAGATTAGAAATTAAATTCAAAAATTGTACATAAGGGGTTTGGATTCTATAAAATGTTTTTTAGAACCCGTGGAAACAGACAGAAGGCCCGAGTTTCCTTTTGCGGTTGTGTGTTACCAAAGTACACAGGACAGAAGATGAAGTAACTTTTTGTTCAAAACGTTATCTGAAAAGTGTGCACATTGGCTAAAAAGCATGACTTGAGAATTTACTGATTTCTGTAGACTGGAAATAATATTTTAAGGACCAATACAAGTCAGTTAGGAAACTCTATATGGTTTAGAGTGATTTTTAGACCTTCAAGCATTTTGTAAAATATTAACTTGCAACATAGGAAAATATTATGTTTATAGGTTTTTACTGTCACATGTACAGAGTACAGTGAAATTCTTACAGGCATGTGCTAGTCCAGTGTTTCTAAACCTTTTTGGTGTTGCTAACCCAATTCCCCTTGGTTAATTGAGTCCTCTCATCAGAGAGTCCCTTTGGTGAATTGAGTGGGACTGTCAGATTGCTTCCGAGCAGTGACCTACTGCAACCCATCATGACCCTTTTCGCGACTCACCACAACCCACTACTAAAAATGGGTTGCAACACAGCGATTGAGAAAAACAAATGCTAATCAATATGCAACACTTGCTCATGCTCTTGCAACATGATTGGTGAGTTTCAGGGGTGCTGCCAGGAATTTAATTTCAGGGTATAGGGGAAGGACATGAATCATAATCCCATTTATGATTAATCAGTTAAAAATGTGAAGTCCCCCACTGGCTATGCCTATGGTGAGTATAACTACATTTATTCAAAACATATGACTTCATTACCTGAAATACTTCAGAACATATTTGTCATTAACAGACAAACGGAACAAGGAAATTTGCAGTATATCACATTTAGTACTGCATCAAGAAAAGTGTGTGAATCCCACATTTGATTGTTGTCTGTCTGGCATTTGTACCATCTACTTATGGCTGTGTGGGCTTTCTTTAAGTTACTTGTGTATTCCTCCTACAGCTGAAAGACAGGTGTTTTAGGTATATTGGCAATCTGGCACTGTGTAAGAGAGTGTGTGTGCATGAGTCTGCCAATACAGATCTTGTGTTTTCAATTCAAATCAATTCAGTTCATTTTTGAATGGGGCTCCTCACTGACTGCAGGCAGAGAGTGCTGTGACAGTTTCACAGGTAGTTACACATATGAACTTTATAAATTACTGATTACACTGATTTCTTTAAACAGACAAGAAAACAAAAGGATTGGGTTTGAAGCTGATTAACATATATGGAGCCTAGCAATGCCTCCCCATTAAATAACTATTGAATTTTTGTGTTCTGGCCTTAGAAATGGATTAAGAAGATCTGAAAATATTATGTTAAAACCTGTACTATAATTCTGCACAGCCATACAGGGATGACCTATTACAATTTTGCAATAACTAGGTAAATAATAAGGCAAATTCAGAAGGAATTACATTTTTTGCCTACTTTTGCCTTTTTTTACTTCTTCTTTTGACGTCCCTTCACCTATTGCCTTATTATTATCTTATGCCTTACAGTTTGTGCACAAAATTTGCCTACTGCAACTCTTCTTACAGGGCAGGATTGCAATGCATGATCTACGTTGACAACTTTCATTTCATTGTGGGTATATTTTATATTATTCAATCATTATTTTACATAATCCACTTCAGAAAATGGGGAATTTAATCATTCGGAGGAACTGCAGAATCTTCAAATTTACTCTATTTTTGTTGTACTCTTTTGGTCAAAATACTGTATCTATGCTGTAATTTGAATTTCTATTCTGTAATTTAGAGAAAAGCCAAGCAAAATGACACCTTTTATTGGCTAACTAAAAAGGTTACAATATGCAATATACAATATACAATATTCTGTAATTTGAATATGAACCGAAGTTATTAGCATTCATCCATTTAATTTTAATCAGATTAAACTTAATCCCTCTAATGTCAGTCTTGACATGCCCATCCTCATCTTTGTCGGAGTTCCGAGGAATGCTGGTCTTTGAATAAATCTTTGCAAACGATTATTAAGTAAAGAAGAACACAAAGGAGTCAGAGTTTGAAATGAAGATGGCAGTTAGTTTGTTTTAACTTTTACTAATGTTAGATAATCATCATAGTTTATTACTAAGGTATGAATTGTACTAGAGTGCGATAGAGATGTTAGTTGAATAGCTATGCATGGGACATGATAATACTAAGCACTCTAGGAAATTATTAACTGTTAACCAGCAAAAAGGTCAGTTAAGATGGTCTACATGAAACTGGTTTAAGAGCAGTCATGATTGTTTCAGACTCAAAAGTATTTCAAAAATGTTGAATTAAGTCAATCTCATGCCTGCCATATACCAGTTAATTGTTGTGGGCATTGTATATTTCACACAAACAGCATTTAGTCTTGAAAATGTTGATGGATCAAATAATTCAATAAATGGCTCTGTATCCTAAATGGTTGAAAAAACTGAGAGGGATTTTATTTGTAACACTGTTTTGAAAATCTTTTAAAAATCTATGGAGTTTAATTTTGTTTCACATTTGTATTTATTTATTTATAGGAATATGAAATATATTTATTAATTGGAAATCTTTAGCTATAACTTTCATATATTTGGGTGAATAGTAAAAAGGTAATGGTATTTCTTAGCAATATTGTTCTCATGAGGTACATTCTGTTTGAAACACAAAACACTAAACTGGTTTGTTACTGGGGTGGCACGGTGGCGCAGTGGGTAGCGCTGCTGCCTCGCAGTTGGGACACCTGGGGACCTGAGTTCACTTCCCGGGTCCTCCCTGCGTGGAGTTTGCATGTTCTCCCCGTGTCTGTGTGGGTTTCCTCCGGGCGCTCTGGTTTCCTCCCACATTCCAAAGACATGCAGGTTAGGTGGATTGGCGATTCTAAATTGGCCCTAGTGTGTGCTTGGTGTGTTTGTGTGTGTCATGCAGTGGGTTGACACCCTGCCCGGGATTGGTCCCTGCCTTGTGCCCAGTGTTGGCTGGGATTGGCTCCAGCAGACCCCCGTGACCCTGTGTTCGGATTCAGCGGGTTGGAAAATGGATGGATGGATGGATGGTTTGTTACTGTTGTTTTGGCAAGGTAATTAGAAATGTTAAAGAACTTAAAATGATCAGATAGTATTAGATTTTAAGAAATAAAACTTGAAACATATACAGTGCAGGAGAGAGTTACAGGGTCAGCACAAGTTTTGGTTCAGTACAATGAGCAAAATGAGGTGTCAGGAAATGGACCTAAGCATTTAGGAAGAGAATGGTTACAAGAAATTAAATTACAGTGAAATCAAATAAAGCACACCTAAGAAATATATTATGGGAAAAGTGACAGTGAAGCATTACTACAAGTGCTAACAAACTATGAAGAGGTATTTAAGGAGGAAATAGGCACCTTGAGAGGGGTTAAGGCCAAAATTCATGCTTCTTCTGATGAAAAGCCACTTTTCTTTCTTCCACAATCTGTGCCATTTGCCATGAGGGTTAAGGCAGAGGAAGAATTACAAAGATTAGAAATAAAGAGCATTGTAAAACCTGTGCAGTTCTCAGACTGGGCCACTCCAATAGTTCCTATGCTAAAGCCAGATGGTTCTGTAAGACTCACTGTAAATTGAATAGCTTCATCGGAACAGTACCCCATACCATTAGTGGAAGACCTTTTTGCTACATTGTCAGGAAGTATACAATTCTCAAAACTAGAAATGATCCATATATACTGTAAGACAGTAGTAGATGAAGAGTTCCTAAAGTATTTGACAGTGATCAAACATAGAGGCATATTCACCCATTTAGGAATCCCATTTGGGATGGTCTCCACACATGCAATATTTCAAAGGGTAATGGAAGTTCTCTTGCAGGGAATTTCAGATTTTTGTATATTTAGATTACATACTTGTCACAAGATTTGACCTAGAGGAGCATCTTGAAAACGTGGACAAAGTCCATGTCCAAGACAAAGAGATGTAGGTTTACATTTAAAAAGAAGTAAGTGTGCCTTCTTGCAGGACAAAATAACATACATAGAACACAAAATAGATGCTCAGGGACTTCACCCCATAGAATGGAGAGTCAAAGCTATCACGGAAGCTCATTTGCCTAAAAAAATGAAAGAACTAAAAGCTTATTTAGGACAGGGAAGTATTATTATTGGGGAATTATTTCCAAATTTGTCAACCTTGCTAGCAGGATTACAAAATCTCTTAAGGTAAGAGGTGTGTTGGGAGTGAAAAAAGGAAGCAGGAAGAGGTTTTCGCAACATCAAAGGAGTCTGCCAGTGTCTTAGTGCATCATTCAGCAGGCAAAGAACTTATACTTTTCTGTGATGCTTCACCCTATGGAGTGGCTAAAGTATTGTCATATTGCATGGAAAAGGTAAGTGAAAAACCTTTGGTGTTTGTGTCACACACTCACACCTACTGAGGAATGCTACTCACAGCTACACAAGGAAGGCTTAGTGATGATCTTTGGTATCCAGAAATTCCATAAATACAGTCAGGTCCATAAGTATTTGGACATTGACACAATTTTAATAATTTTGGCTCTATACACCACCACAATGGATTTGAAACAACACAATCATTATGTGATTGAAGTGTAGACTTTAAGCTTTAATTTCAGAGGTTTACCAAAAATATTTTATGAGCTGCTTAGGAATGACAGCCATTTTTCTGCACACCCCCTCTATTTCCAGGGGCTCAAAAGTACTTGGACATTTGACTGACAAGCTGTTCCAAAGCCAGGTGGGAGCAGTACCTTCATTATTTCAGTAACATTAAGCAAAGAGCTATCCATGCAAGTAAAAACAGTCCATCATTAGGCTGAGAAAACAAAACAAACCCTTTAGAGAGAAAGCAGAAACACGAGGAGTGGTCGAATCAGCCATATGCTATATTCTTAGAAAGAAGTAACACACTGGTGAACTCAGCAACACCAGAAGGTCTGGAAAAACCACAGAAGACAACTGTGCTGGATGATTGCAGAGTTTTATCCTTGGTGATGAACAACCCCTTCACAACATTTAGCCAAACCAAGAACACTCTTCAGAAGGTCGACCTATCATTGCCAAAATCTACAATCAAGAGAAGACTGACGGGTTACCACAAGGTGCAAACCACTGGTAATCCTCAAGCATAGGAAGGATAGATTAGACTTTGCCAGAAAACATTTTTTAAAAGCCTGTCCAGTTCTGGAACAATTTTCTTTGGACAAAGGAAACTAAGATCAATGTATACCAGAATGTAGGAAAGAGAAGAGTATGGAGAAGAGAAGAAACTGCTCATGATCCGATGAGTACCACATCATCTATGAAATATGGTGGATGCAGTATTATCTCATGATCGTTCATGTCTGTAAATAGAAGTCGGTCACTAGTGTTTGTTGATGATATGACTGCTGGCAGAAGTAGCAAGATGAATTATGAAGGGTTTTGGGCTACAGTAAACTATCTGCTCAGATTCTGCCAAATGCTACAAAATTGATAGGACGACGCTTCACAGTACAAAGGGACAATGAGCCAAAACATACTGCGAAAGCAAATCAAGTGCTTTTCAACAAAAAGTGGTGGAATATTTTTCCAAGGCCAAGTCAATCAATTGACCTAAACTCAACTGGACATGCATTTAACTTGCAAAACTAATAACAGAAAGTCCAAGAAACAAGCAGCAACCGAAGGTAACTGGAGTAAAGGACTGGCAAAGCATCATTAGAGTGGAAACCCAGCACTTGGAGATGGCCATGAGTTCAGGACTTCCTGCAGTCATTGACTGTAAAGGATTTTCTACCAAATATTGAAAAAGATCATTATGTTTATGATTATGTTAGTGCATTCAAATACTTTTGAGACCCTGCAAATAGGGGGACCATATATAAAAATGTTTGTTAAACACCCTGAATTAAAGCTGAAAGTCTGTACTTCACTCACATCTTGATTGCTTTGTTTCAAATCCATTGTAGAGGTGTACAGAGCCAAAATTGTGAACATTGTGTTCTGTCCAACTATGTATGGACCTGACTGTATCTTTACGGTTGACAATTTAAAATCTAAACAGACCATAAGCTGCTAATAGCACTTTTAATGAAAAGAATAATATACTCATTAGTGCTTACGAGTACACCATTGTATATAAATCAGGGAACTCATATGAAAATGCAAATGCTCCAAGGAGTTCTGGAGGCTGGGGAAGAGGATAAACAGATACCATAGAACAAGTGTTAATGTTGTATGTCATGGATGAGGCACCTAGAGACAAAACAAGTGAAACAACAGATTGCTAAAAATACAGTACTGTCTCAAATCCATGAATTTGTCTTTAGGAGCCTGCCTAATGAAGTAAATCCAGAGCTCAAGCCATATTTTCAGAGAAGCCTGCGAGAAGTGTGAGGGATAGGTGTCTCCTGTGGGGAGTGAAGGCATTTATTCTGATTCAAGGATGAAAAATTCTGCTTAAACAGTTGCACCAAACTCAAGAATGAAATGTTTATGTTTAGCCATGTCTTATTTTTGGTGGCCAGGCCTGGACCAGAATGTGGAGAAAGAGGTGCAGCTCTGTGAATAGTGCCAGCAACCTTGCAAAGCTCCAGCAGTTGCTCCATTACATACTTGGAAGAGGTCAGAAACACCATGGTCGAGAATGTATGTTGACTATGCTAGACCTTTCCAAGGTATGATTTTTTTAGTTATCGTGGATGCTTGTTCATAATGGATAGACATTAATGCAATGAATAATACAAGTTCTCAAGCCACAATAGAGAAATTGAGATTAAGTTTTAGGCGGAGTGGTGGCTCTGAGGCTAGGGATCTGCACTGACAATTGGAAGGTTGCCGGTTCGAATCCTGTAAATGCCTAAAGGGACTCTGCTCTGTTGGGCTCTTAAGTAAGGCCCTTGACCTGCAATTGCTGAGCGCTTTGAGTAGTGAGAAAAGTGCTATATACAGTAAATGCAAAGAATTATTATTAAGTTTTAGTGTCTTCAGACTTCCCCAAATCCTAGTTTCTGATAATAGAGCATGTTTCTCAAATGCTGAATTTGCACTGTTCATCAAGCAGAACAGCATCCAAAATGTGAGATCAGCACCACTCAACCCTCCATTGAATGGACTAGCAATCTGGACATTCAAGGAGGGAATTAAAAAAATAAAATATGACATGCTTGGGACACAGCTAAAGCAACTAAAACAGAAGGAGTGGCAAAATAGAAATGACAAGTTATAAGCTTCATACCTGGTGTTCAGTCTCATCCATTATGGGAGATGGATGTCTGAAGTGGATCCCCGTTAGCAACAGTGTTCTTTTTTCTCTCATTTTTTATCATCCCGAGGTATCCTATATTTACTCAACCTGAGGGGGTTCTATTACAATATATGCAAGCATATATATACATGAGAGGCAGGAAAGGGGCTCAGAAAGAAACAGAAAAGAAAGCTAATGCTTCATCCAAGCCTAGACAAGCATCAAGTCCAAGCTCAAGGTACGGACCTTTCAGAGACTGACCTGGAACAGACAGGCAAAAGCACAGATTTCCCGGGACCTGGCGCTGCTTCATTGTCTTCAGCCAAGAGCTAAAGTGGGAGCAAATGTGCTAGTGAGTCAGGTCATAATAGCTCGTCGATTCCAGAAGGTTCATTGAAACTGAAAATGGCCTTGCCTTCCATGTTGTCATCTACTCCTTGTGAGCCAGGAACATCGACTTTAACTGGTGAACAGAGAAGACCAAAATTATCTGTCCGAACTGAAGGTAATGATCGCCACAATGGCCAATGCTCAACACATAAAGGAGCTCAAGAATGAATTAAAGAAAGATTTAAAGAAAGAAATAAATTATGTAAGGAAGGAAATAAAGGACATACGCAAGAAAAGCTGCTTCAGGATACTAAAAACTAAGAAAAACATTTAAATAATTGCTTTGAGGCAGCCTTTAAAGGTATGCTAGAAAAAAATTGAGGAACAAATACAGGAAATGCGTCTAAGTTTGAGAAGAAACTTAAAGTACTTGGCGCTCAGTTCGAAGATGTTAAGCAAACATTTAAGATTCAAATTGAAATAGCCGAACAACTGCCATCTACCACTGATGGAAAAGCAACAGGTGCAAATTCCGAATGCAAAAAACTCAGAGACAGACTTGCTGCACTGGAAGATAGATGTAGAAGGAATAATATTAGAATCTAAGGTCTCCCTGAGAATCGTGAAAGTCCAATCCCAGTGTAATTCATAGCTGAACTATTCTCTAAAATAATTGCAGAAGACTTCAAATCAGACACCGAGATAGCAGCAGCTTACGGCATACAGGGATCAAATACCTCTAAACCTAGGACTCTTATCGTGTGTTTGGAAAAATTACAATCTAAATTACATATAATGTAACCTCTCAGACAGAAACAAGAGATTATATTTGAAAATAACCACAATCGTATTTTCCCTGATTTCTCACCTTCAACAGCTGCTAAACATTCTGCTTTTTACAACATTAAACAGTGCTTATGGAAAGCCGAGATCAGATACAGCCTTTTGTACCCTGCCAAACTGAAAGTGGACATTCAAGGCAAGCTCTACATTTTTACCTCTACAGAGGGAGCAGAAAAAGAGTTAAGAAAACTGATCCCGACACTTTTTTGAAATAAGATTGTGAGTCACATCCTGTCATGGCATGGGAAAGAAGATCTTACTGGCTGTTTGATCTGCTTGCAATGATACTGGTACCATAATTATACATCCTTTTCCCTTCTTGGCCACTTTTTGTTTATGCTTTAATTACAATTATATGCATACATGTAGGTATGTATACATTTTTATTATTATTTAGTTATGTATTTTTTTAAAGGAGACTGTTTAACATCATACCCTTGGTTTACTGTATTAGGTCTTACTATGCTTATCTAGGGTTACTGTTTAACATCATTCCCTGGGTTTACTATCTCAAGACTGTGTAAGATTATATTTTATGCTTATAATATTTGGACTGTATTGTAAATAGATATCTCTTTTAATCCTTATACGCAGCTGCTAGGGGGCTTGTTTTGTTTCGGATGTGCTCTGTCTCTAGGTATGTCAAAGGACTGGGACTTTATGAACTGGGGTCCAGCCTCACGTGGGGAGGCAAAATGGGGGTGTGGGGGGGACTAGGGGGGAGAGAAAGAGAGCAAGCTTTCTCTAATCTGTCCTTTAAATCTTTACAATTACAGTGCCAACATAACAATAGGCTTCATGGCAATAACTCCTGGGAAAATTGGAAATTAAGGTCAAAGCTGTCTTATTTTCAGTTAAGACTACAAAATGACAAAAAAAGTTCAGAAGCAATGTCTCCATGACCGAACAGTTAACTTTGTGAGCTGGAATGTTAAAGGTCTAAATCATGAATTAAAGAGAAAGAAAGTATTCTCTCACCCGACAGGTCTAAACACTAAAATAGTATTTTTACAGGATACCCACTTATTAAACAAGGATCATTTTCAGCTGCACAGAGACTGGACTGGCCAAATATTCCATTCCAGCTTTACAAACAAAATTAGAGGTGTGGGAATTCTTATACATAGAACAATCTCATTTGCAATATCAGATGTAGTATCTGATCCTGAAGGGGGATATGTGATTGCCATGGGTAATTTATTTAGCTGTAAAGTGATTTTGATAAATATCTATGCATCCAATATGGATGACAGGGACTTCTTCCAAAATGTATTTGCACCCAATGTGAAAACTCATAAAATTATAATGGCTGGGGACTTTAATTGTGTTTTAAATCCAGACATAGATAGGTCTCCTGCCACAGGGGTGATGACATCCAACACTGCAAAGACAATTACACTGTTTGTAACTGATCACAACTTATCTGACCCCTGGAGACTTCTAAACCCAAACTCAAGAGCATATTCGTTCTACTCACCAGTGCATCATTGCTACTCAAAGATTGATTATTTCTTTGTAGAAAATTTCTTGCCTATGATTAAATCTTGTAAGTACGACGCTATTGTTATCTCTGACCACACCCCCTTTGATCTTGGAGCTAAAATTATGTACCACATACTCATCTCACAGATGGTGTCTTAACCCACTTTTATTAGCAGAATAAAAACTGTACAGAATTTATATCCAAGCAAACGGATTACTTTTTTAGAGAAATGCATCCTCAGAGGTTTCTGCAGGAATATTCTGGGAAACCCTGAAGGCTTTCTTAAGTGGACAGATTATCTCATATCTTTCCCAGAGAATTGGAAAATTGGAAACCAAGAAGGTATCAGAGCTAATAAGTGAAATTATTAGAATAGATCAAGTACATGCCTGGTGTCCAAGTGAGGCACTACATAGGAAATGACAGGCTCTGCATTCCGAACTCAACTTCTTAACAACTAAAGAAACTGAACAACTCATTTTTAAATCAATACATCATTACTATGAACATGGAGAGAAAGCTAATAAGATCTTAGCTCAACAAATCCACAAGCAGGAAGTTCTCAATGCAATCCCAGCAATCACCGACAGACAGAGGCAAAATCATTGACCATTAAAATATAATGTATACATTTAGAGACTACTATAAGTCCTCATATTCTACTGAGTTTAAAAAGACAAGACACAATCTAATACATTTCTGGATGCATTACAGATACCATAAATAGATACTCTCAATGCAGAGGAATTGGATAAACCTCTGGCACCATCAGAATTACTAGATGCTATAAACTCACTTCAGAGTGGGAACACAGCAGGCCCTGATGGCTACCCTGACGAATTTTATAAAAAATTCTCAACTAAGCTAGCTCCCCTTTTATTGGCAACATTTACAGAAGCTAGAGACAATAAAATTCTATCTTATATTTTTTGCCAAGCATTAATTATCATCTTTCCTAAACAAAGTAAGGACTTATTACAATGTGCATCATACAGACCAATTTCACTTATGAATAATGATGTTAAGATACTCTCCAAAGTCCTAGATAGAAGGATTGAGAAAGTGCTTCCTTCGGTAATATCACAAGACCAAACTGGATTTATTAAAGGCAGTCACTTAGCTTCCAATTTTCGAAGCCTGTTTAATGTAATATAACTAAGACTAACACCCTGGAGATATTATCATTGGATGCAGAAAAAGCATTTGATATGGTTGAATGGAACTACCTTTTCACTACATTGGAAAAATTTGGGTTTGGCCCGAACATTTGTGCATGAATCAAACTACTGTATACCAGTCTGGAAGCTTCAATTTGTATTGACAACATTAATTCAGACAGCTTTAAAAAAGAATGTGCACTTGTCATTGAGCCACTGGCAGTTCACTATCGAAATGCTTATGAGATAAAGTGGATTATCAGAGAAGGACTTGAACAGAAAAATTTCTCTATATGCAGATGATATGGTGCTGTATATATTATATCCAAAAAATACTGTGCCTGCAGTCCTAACAGCACTAACAGAATATCAAAAAATTTCTGGTCTCAGAATTAATTTAAATAAAAGTGTGCTCTTCCCAGAGAATTCTCAAGCACACAATATTAGATTAGACACTGTGACAATTAAGAGTCCAAGACATCATAAAGGTTTGGGACAGCCACCCGTATATTGCTTTTCCCAGCTGCAAAAGGGTTTTAAATCAGAAGCACGATGTGCATATCACAGAGTCCAAAACAGAACTGACTATAGTAGCCCAAGATGGAGGCTTTAAAGGTCTGGAGAGGAACTGACGTCATCAAAATGGCCGGAACCAGAACTGACGTCATCAAAGGGGCTGGCTTTGGGAGTGAGGTCAGCAAAGGGGCCGGCTTCGGAAGTGACGTCATCAAAGGGGCTGGCTTCGGAAGTGACGTCTTCTGAGGTGCTGGAACCTTGCAGGATTTCCCGGGAAAGATCTGTAGGGAACTGAGAAAGATAATCAGCGCACTCCACCGCCCCCTGGTCAGATGTTTTATTACACTTACTCAGACCCTTTAACTGCCTCCTACTCGCACGTGTGTGACAACACGTTCCCTTATCATCACAGATTAATTTAAATACCTAGGGGTAATCATCACAAGTAAACATAAAGATCTTTATCAACAAAATTTTGCTGTCTGTATGGAAAACATTAAGCAAGACTTGAATAGATGGTCTACTCTTCATCTCACTTTAGCTGGAAGGATTAACAGTGTTAAGATGAATATCCTTCCTAAGCTTCTAGTTTATTTCTAAACACCCCAATATACATCAATAAATCCTTTTTTAAGAACTTAGATTCAACCATAACCTCATTTACCTGGAATTCAAAACATCCATGTATCCAAAGGGCGACCCAACAAAGACCTAAGGTGGACGGTGGCATGGCTTTACCTAACTTTCAATTTTAATACTGGGCGGCAAATATACAAGCTATAAAAACCTGGACATTGACACAAATAGATGAACATACACAGGCTTGGTCCGCAATAGAAATAAAATCCTCCAGTACTTCTTTATATTAACCCAGCCATGGGGGATGCACAGACCAGTGTGTTTCTTTGTGCCTGTCCTAAGCCCGGATAAATGGGGAGGGTTATGTCAGGAAGGGCATCCGGTGTAAAATTTTGCCAAATCAATATGTGGACAACAGGGTGCTGGCGGAAATTGGGCTACTGTTGGCCAAAGAGGGGGGGGACGTGTCCGGAGGCAGGAGTAGAAGGAAGGTAAAGAGAGTGGAACTGAGGGTAGGAACTTTGAATGTTGGCAGTATGACTGGTAAGGGAAGAGAGTTGAAGGTTGATATACTGTGCATGCAAGAAACTAAATGGAAGTGGATTCAAATTGTTCTATCATGGTGTGGATGGGAGGAGAAATGGTGTAGGAGTTATTCTGAAGCAACAGTTTATCAGGAGTGTTTTGGAAGTGAAAAGAGTGTCAGACAGAGTAATGATTATTAAGCTGGAAATTGGAGGTGAATGTTGTTAGCGCATATGCCCTGCAAGTTGGGTGTGCGATGGATGAGAAAGATGATTTCTGGAGTGAGTTGGATGAAGTGATGAACAGTGTACCCAAGGGACAGAAAGTGGTGATTGGAGCAGATTTCATTGGACATGTTGGTGAAGGGAACAGAGGAGATGAGGAGGTGATGGGTAGGTATGGTGTCAAGGAGAGAAATGAAGAAGGTCAGATGATAGTGGATTTTGCCAAAAAGATGGACATGGCTGTGGTGAATACGTATTTTAAGAAGAGGGAAGAACATAGGGTGAGTGGCGGAAGATGCACACAGGTTGATTACATCCTATACAGAAGAGTCAATCTGAAGGAGATTGAAGACTGCAAAGTGGTGGCAGAAGAAAGTGTACTTAAGTAGCATAGGATGGTGATCTGTAGGATTACATTGGAGATCAAGAAGAAGAAGAGAGTGGGGGCAGAGCCAAGGATCAAATGGTGGAAGTTGAAAAAGGAAGACTGCAAGGTTGAGTTTAGGGAGGAGATAAGACAGGCACTGGGTGGTAGTGAAGAGTTACCAGGCAATTGGGCAACTACAGCAGATGTAGTAAGGGTGACAGCAAGAAGGGTGCGTGTCATGACATCTGGACAGAGGAAGGAGGAAAAGTAAACTTAGTGATGGAATGGGGAAGTACAGGAGAGTAAATAGAGGAAGAGGATGGCGAAGAAGAAGTGGGATAGTTAGAGAGATGCACAAAGTAGACACAAAGCACAAAGTAGGTTGGACACTAAGGAGGGAGACAAGGACATGTACCGATTGGCTTGACAAAGGGACCGAGCTGGGAAAGATGTGCAGCAGGTTAGGGTGATAAAGGATAAAGATGGAAACATACTCACAAGCGAGGCGAGTGTGTTGAGAAGATGGAAAGAGTACTTTGAGAGGCTGAAGAAAGAAGAGAACGAGAGAGAGAGAGAAGGTTGGATGATATGGAGATAGTGAATCAGGAAATGCAATGGATTAGCAAGGGGGAAGTAAGGACAGCTTTGAAGAGGATGAAAAATGGAAAGGCCGTTGGTCCAGATGACATACCTATGGAAGCATGGAGATGTTTAGGAGAGATGGCAGTGGAATTTTTAACCAGATTATTTAATGGAATCTTGGAAAGTGAGAGGATGCCTGAGGAGTGGAGAAGAAGTGTACTGGTGCAGATATTTAAGAATAAGGGGGATGTGCAGGACTGTAATAACTACAGGGGGATAAAATTGATGAGCCACAGCATGAAGTTATAGGAAAGAGTAGTGGGAAGTAGGTTAAGAAGTGAGGTGATGATTAATGAGCAGCAGTATGGTTTCATGCCAAGAAAGAGCAACACAGACGCAATGTTTGCTCTGAGGATGTTGATGGAGAAGTATAGAGAAAGCCAGAAGGAGTTGCATTGTGTCTTTGTGGACCAGGAGAAAGCATATGACAGGGTGCCTTGAGAGGAGTTGTGGTATTGTATGAGGAAGTCAGGAGTGGCAGAGAAGTACGTAAGAGTTGTACAGGATATGGATGAGGGAAGTGTGACAGTGATGAGGTCTGCGGCAGGAGTGACAGATGCATTCAAGGTGAAGGTGGGATTACATCAGAGATCAGCTCTGAGCCCTTTCTTATTTTCAATGGTGATGGACAGGTTGACAGACGAGATTAGATAGGAGTCCCTATGACAGATGGGTATCAACAAGAGTGAAAGGGAAGGTCTACAGGATGGTCATGAGACCAGCTATGTTATATGGGTTGGAGACGGTGGCACTGACCAGAAAGCAGGAGACAGAGCTGGAGGTAGCAGAGTTAAAGATGATAAGATTTGCATTGGGTGTGACGAGGATGGATAGGATTAGAAATGAGTACATTAGAGGGTCAGCTCAGGTTGGACGTTTTGGAGACAAACTCAGAGAGGTGAGATTGTGTTGGTTTGGACATGTGCAGAGGAGAGATGCTGAGTATTTTTGGAGAAGGATGTTAAAGATAGAGTTGCCAGGGAAGAGGAAAAGATGGAAGGCCTAAGAGAAGGTTTATGGATGTGGTGAGAGAGGACATGAAGGTGTTGGGTGTATAACAGAACAAGATGCAGAGGACAGAAAGATATGGAAAAAGATGATCCACTGTGGCAACCCCTAATGGGAGCAGCCGATAAAAAAAGAGGAAGTACTTTTTTATATTCTTTGCTTTCTACCCCAATAAGTATAAGTCACACCAATATACCAACAACCCAATTTTGCTTCACTCACTCAGAATATGGAACCAATGTAGGAAGTATTTTAAGATAGAGAAGCTTTTATCTGTGGCACCTCTGCATGAGAAGCACCTTTTTCCACCCTCTCAAACATACGCAGTTTTTAATGTCTGGAAAACATTTGGGGTTAAATCACTTAGAGATCTGTACATAGACAAAGTCTTTGCATCATACAAAAAAATTACACTCCAAATTTAACTTTCCAGCAACTGTAGAAAAGGATAGTTGATGATTTGCATATATTTAATGATAATCATAAAGCATGTATGAGAACAAGTATTATATATTATGTTGTACATTAGTATTGTAAGGGTTAAACCATAAAAAGCCCTCGCTTCTCTATTTTATTTTTTTTCTCTTTGCAGCTGCTAAGCTTAAAAACTTCATTCAATGACGTTGTGTACTTTTAGAGGACTAAACGGGCCATTGTTTTAAGAAATGCAGCCATTGAGGCTTTGGCCAAGAGAGGAAACCAGATAAGCAATTTGCTTCCATTTGCTGCGGCTGGGCCTCTGCCTCCCTGTCTGTCTGCCTGGACAGGTGATGACAAGTCAAGGAAAATGCAGCTTATAAGAAACAGCATTATTGTTTTAGGGGCACAACTGCCACAACCTCCAACCCAATAGGTCTGCTTGATTCCGACTTACTGGTGGGAATCGATTGATAAATAAGTTTTGGACACCTGCACAGGGTATGAAGTAATGATGGCAGTTTCAGTCAGGCAATGAACATTGGGTTATGATGGGAAGAACCAAAAGGAGGAGAGTATTTTGCATAAGCTTGCTGAATTTGCTAATTGCTCATTTCACTTAATTTAGGTCTGTGCATACATCAGGCAAGAAAACTTGATTCTGCTTTTCTTGAAACTCCATGTGCCTTCTTTGAGCAGCATGTTTCTGCCATAACACAACACATTTCTTTCACTACCTTCAAATTAGAAACTTTGTTAAACAAAACCTGCACAATTTTCCTCACCTAGCTCCCACCTGCCTCTATGCCGGAAAAAAATTTAATCAGTCTTGAGGAATCAGACAGCATCTCCGTAATATATAAAAACATTTTACAGTCCCTCCCTTTCAAAGATCCAAGAGTACAGTGGGAATAGAATATCTTACTGAACATCTCAGAAAAGGAGTGGAAGGTTGAAATGCATAGAATTCACTCGAGCTACATATATGCCAAGCATATAATTATTCAACTTAAAATTATATATCGAGTGCATCTCTCTCGTTTAAAATTGTCCAGAATGTTTCCAGGGCAAGATCCAGCCTGCGAACGTTGGAATCAAGTTCCAGTTTCATTGGACCATATGTTTTGGGCATGTATCAAATTAACATCATTTTGGTCCAAAATCTTTAAATGCCTGTCAGACAGCCTTGGTGTCACTATCCCTCCTAATCCACTAACAGCTGTGTTTGGTGTACTCCCAGATAGTCTTAAAGTGGAGAAGGACAAACAAACTATAATTGCCTTTACTTCACTATTAGCGCATAGACTTGCTCAACTGGAAGAATCCTTACTCTCCTATTTTTAGTCAGTGGGTAACTGATGTTATATACTATTTGAAATTGGAAAAAATCAAATTCTCACTTAGAGGATCTGTGCAAAACTTTTTCAAAACCTGGCAGGATCTAATCAATAACATTTTAGAATAAACATTTTAATTGAGGAAACAGATTCTCTCCCGTCTTCGCTTATTCTATTTATTTTTATTCATTTATGAATTTATCTATTTACTTATTTTTACTAGTTTAAAGTTTTACTCTGCTGGCCTAGCTTTCTTTCTCATGGGTGGGAGTTGATTTATTTCGAACCTAGCTCGAACTTGACTTGTTTGTATGGAATGTTATTTGATTTTAATAAAATCAATAAAATGCAAAAAAAAGGCTTGTGTCATATATGGTGCTACACACAATGGACAGACTTTGAAATGATATGTTGCCCGAATAAGAGTCGGAGTCAAGTCAGAAGTGATTCAGGGCTCCAAATCAGTATATTTTTTAAAACATCTAAGGGGTGAGGTTTCAGAGTAGGAGAGCAACCTCCCTTCTGAAACTGTAGAACCCCATGAATCTGTTCTGGAAGAAGCAGTTGAGCAAGAACGTCTTCAGGAAACTGTAGAAGCAGAGATGAATTTTGAACCAGCGGCACCTACCCTGCATAGGTTAACAAGAGAAAGACATGTGCCAAAGCACTTAAAAGATTTAGTAAAACAAGTCTCAAATGTTATTAATGTTAGGTAATTTGTTATTTAAAAAAAGAATGTGAGATTGACTAAGTGCTAAGAAATCACTATGTAGAAAAGTTAGTATTTGTTTGTAGCTTAACAGGGAATGTAGTATACTGTATCATGTAGGCTAGCCTTAAACAAAAAAACATTCAAATTAAGCATGTTTCATTCTAAATATATTTAATATAAAATCGTTATTAATAATTTAAAACACTATTAACATTTATGATAGAAAATACATTTTTTATTTAAATTACTTATCTTTGCCTAGCTGTAATCAAAATAAATGAAAGCATATTGTTTTAGTTGTGGTTATTGCATAGGACAACCCTTGGTCAATGAGGATGACCTAGACACATGGCGGCAGGTACACCTTCATAGTGTCCTTTGATATAACCTAGACACTAAAGGTTAACACACCTTGGTCCCTGATAATAACCTAGACATATGGAGGTTAATACATCTTGGTTAATGCCAACTAAAATCCAGTTATGCATTACTCTCAACCATGCTGTTCTCTGTTGGAGGTGTCCTTCCTTAGCCTGCTAACCCTGCTAGAAAGAAGTGGCAGTCTCTGCACTGCATATAGATGTCTGCACAGGACTGATTTTTTTAAACTTGTGTCTGCCCCCTTCCGCAGTGCTTCATCTTGTGCACACCTACTCCTGCATACACTGTGGAAGTTGAATATAGCCCTTGCCATCCTTAAAAGTCACATGGAAAAGGCACAAGCAGCAGAAGTCTGCTATTATGACCGAAACACATCTCTGTGGGAGTTCCTCCCGGGAGATTGTGTCATTGTTCTTGTTCCTACCTCCCACTCCAAATTACTGGCCCATTGGCAAAGCCGTTATGAAGTTAAGGAGAGGAAAGATCTTGTTGATTATTTGGTGAAACAATCCAGTTGTTGACCGAATGGGTATATCATGTAAACCTGCTGAAACTGTTGAAGGATAGGGTACCCGACCCCTCCTCCGGGCAGGCCCGTTCACTCTTTGCTGACAAAAAAGAACTTAACTTCAGTTCTAATTTGACCGACAAACAACAACAGGAGCTGGAAGCTGTTATCCTGTCTTTTCCGGAGGTAGTGAGCGAAAAGTTTGGACAGACCCATCTGATATCATATCATCATGACAGAATCCGGGGTAATTATTTGAGAACATATCGACTTCCTGAGGCAAAAAGAGCTGAAGTGGAACTAGAGATCAAGCACATGCTGCAACTAGGTGTTATAGAGGAAAGTAATAGTCCCTGGTTTGGCCCTATTGTCTTGGTAGCTAAGCCTGACGGGAGTTGGAGGTTTTACAATGATATCCATTGGTTTAATCAAGTCTTCCAATTCGACGCCTATCCAATGCCACGAGTAGACAACTTCCTCGAGCTGTTAGGACAGGCCGAGTTCTTGACCACACTTGACACGATGAAAATTATGTATATGTACTGGCTTGACACTTTGTATCTTTTAGATTATTCTTTTAGAATCTTAAAAAAATGGATTGTTATAAATACTTTTTGGAATGTTGTAGGCTGTAGTCATTAGGATTTAAAATAGGCAATCAGGCTGAGAAAGGCAAACGTATTGATTATTCTTCTAATCACTGTTAATTTGACATGAAGTTAGGCCTTTAAGTAATAAATAATAATAATTCTTTACATTTATATAGCGCTTTTTTCACTACTCAAAGCGCTCATTGTGGAATGAATGAAGTGTGGAATGTACTCTGAGGAGAAAAATAGGAAGAACAGAGCAGGAGAGAGAACAAGCAAGTAGAGTAGGGAAAGAAACAACCAAAGAAACTGGCAGACTTCTGCAGGCTGAACAACAATCTGAAGCAACCCTGCACTGACTTTAAAAAGCTCATCTTTACTTTCTGTATAAGTATTTTTAATTAGAATCTTTTTCAAAAACATTTCCTAACCTGATAAGAATCTTTTCAAATATATTTCCTACTTTTGCTACAAACATGTTGACTGTGTTTTTATTAAATTTGCTTTATAATAATATTGATTTTATACTGTTTCATTGGGTCAAGGTATATTGTTACAAGCGCCTAGTGTGGATGGTTGTCACATTCCCACAGAGACATCTTCAATAAAAGGCAATGCGGTGAGCGGACACCAGCTTTGATGATTGGCACAGATATAGCTCTGGTCTGCTTGTGCAGAACTAGTACGTCTCTTTGCTTGAGGCAGCTGTCCACATGCAGGTATGGCTGTACATGTGGGGCACTATAAAGCAGATACCTAACACTCATATTAAACAATATACCTGTACTGTAATTAACAGTAACTATAGCATAGGTGAACCAAAATAATGAGCACAGGAATCTCCATAATAATATATTCATGGTATAGTGATAAGAGCATCTAGTATGGGTGAATGCCATATTCCCACAGAGGTTAGCTGCTGAGGAAAGACATTTTCCAACAGCAGGACAATGAGTGGGCACCTGCTTTGGTGATTGGCACACATGTAGCTTAACTGTTTGGTCTGCTTATGCTAGCTAGTAAGTCTCTTTCCTTAAAGCAGCTGTCCTAAAGCAGATAAGATTGTACACGTGGGGTACTATAAAGTGGCTACATTAAGGCCCCAACATTACAGAAGTTAGACCTAACCCCATTTTTATTAGCTAGAAAATAAATTAATGTAAGTTAACTTTCTCAAACCCACTTAATCCAGTTCAGGACCAGTGCATGTTTACACAATGTCCCTGGTAGTTTCCTGCTTTGAGTACCTTTAGTCATATTTGTTCTGTGTAGCGCCCATTTCTAAACTCCATTACAAACTATCTTGTACTAATAAGTTTAGGCCCATAATCTCTCTTCAGAATTAGTAGTGCTAGTCTTTATGTCTTCATGGATATAATTTTAGTAGGAAGAGAATAAAGCAGAGTTTTAATAGAGTTTCTTTTAATGGAAAGTGTTTACCTTTTCCTGTTGAATGTTAATCTTATTCTAGGGCTATGTGGTTGAGTGAGTTATGATATGAGATTCAAAATAAATGTTAGGGTGCCAACTGTGTTGCCCTGTTTAATGATGGTGTTAGTAGGAACAAAAATAAAGCTTGGCGGTGCATAAAACAAACAAAAATTCAAGGCTGCAGTGCCTCTGTTAACATTCATTCTACCGGCAAATTTTACATTCATGAACTTACGACTGGGATCCCTGGAGACCCCAAGAATAATTTAATATAAGAAGCAATCATTATAGCAAAATAATAATAATAGCAAAACTTATTTCTTATCAAAGCATAATTAGTTATGTAAGTAATGTCCTCTAAAGAAAAAAAAATATTATTATTATTATTTTAGCAAATTTACATTTAATTAGCATATTTTGAATATAAAATAATTGAATTAAACACACAGTCATTCAAACGTCATTTATTTACACATTCTTCTCTTTTATCTTTTAAAACTAAACTCTTCAACACTTCTAAATTTTATTTTATCTTTCAGTGCAAAGTAAATAAAAAAATTAAAACTAAACACACTACAGACAGTCATAGCACACAATTTGCTTTATGTTATGCTCAGTACATGCTGGCATGTGACAGGAGGAGCAAACAGTTGCTACCTTCCTGTCTGTGTCTCGGGAGCAAAGGTGACATCGTTTCTGAATAGATTTCCCACCCAAGCATTGGACAATCACATCTGCAGGAGGAGTTTTTACTCACTCCCATAAAGGTCAATACTGCTTTGATTGGGGCTTGCAAGGTAGGAATTTCGGCTCTCCTTTTCATGTGTGACATGACCAAGGCATGCCCCAGCTGCCTCAGGAAGATCCGGTGATGTCTGCCACGTTCTGATGACTTCCAGTCTGGGAAGTTCCCCACCCGGACGATGAAGGCAGCAATGGCCGCAACATCCACCATGTTCATAAATAGTGCCATCAGCCATTTGTTTATTTTTCTACTGCATGTGAACATTTTGGCCAGATGATCCAGATTATCCACACCACTTTTGGTTGCATTATAGTGTAGTATGATCTCTGGTTTTTGCTTTTCACCTTCAACCTTGGTGTCATGGTGCATGGAGGATAGCACCAATGCCGCTTTTCCTTTTGCTGGAACACATGACACAAGAGTAATTGGCCCATAAAAGCAAAAATGTGAACTGTTGACATCCCTGTCACTGTTAGGCTTCATCTCCTCTGGGATATGTGGCTTGTTTGACTTTATAGTGCCAACATATGTCATTCCATTTTCCAGTAAGCTTCAGCTAAGGAAACGGACTTGGAACTTATCTTACCTTAGAAACAGCAGTATCTCAAGTGGTCAACGGAGGAGCTGTGGAAATCTCTAGCTGCTGCTGTGTCTGTCTCCTTCTAAATGACTAACAGAGTGTCCCTACACCTGTTGATAATGCGTGACACTCTAACTTAGGACCAATCAAAAACAGTGACTGAATAAATAGTTATATTTCTTAAAATTGCATAGGTGGGATTGGGTGCTTTTGACTGGGGCTTTTGGGCACTTTTGACATTTGTATTTTTAAAAAGCAATAATCAAAGCAGAAATAGAAAACAATGATGTGACATTATTAGAAACAAACTGCTTGACAAAGTCATAAAAAATGGGAATAATAAAAAAAGCACCTGTGAGATATGACAAAAAATATACCTCTGGGGTCCCCAAAGATGGTAGGATGAGGGTTAAGCCATCAGATCTGGGGTAGAGTTACATTCTGTACTGAGACTACAACTAAACGAGATGTCATCTCATCGTCCTGTGACCAGAAGGAGCAGAGTCAGTTGCCCTCATTGGGCATCTACTCTGAGCTGTGGAAACAGAAAGAGAAGTTATCATGAGCAACATCCCCTTTGGTCCTGGGATGGTATTGCTTACTTTGGATAAGCCAGGGAGGTGACCCTGTGACATGTGTGTGTGATAGCTCATATATCTGACCACCTAGTTCAGAGTTAAATGGCTGATTTTGTTTGTACTTCAAAGTTTGCTCTTTGTTGAGTAACAAGTTAAACTGGTCAGTCCTAGGGTATATTTCAGGTTCTAGTGCTTAGTTCATGCCTTTGTACCATGTGCAATTTGTAGTCAGTCTTTTTGTAGGCTACTACATGGAAAGCTACCAATTTCAGATAGATCCTCTTTATTCAGAAATAACAATTTTAAAGTGCACAGAAAGATAAATGGTGTGGCATAATGGTTAAGGATTTGGACTGCAAACCCTGAGACAGTAGGTTCAAATCCCGCTACCAACACTGTGTGACCATGAGCAAAGTCACTCCACCTGCCTGTGCTCCAATGGGAAAAACAAAAGGAATCTAACTCTTAAATGTTATAAGTTGCCTTGGATAAAGTTGTCAGCCAAATAAATTAACTGTATTGTAAATGTATGAAGAGGACTGGCACCTCCTAAGGTGTAATCTAGGCCCACTTTGAGGCAATGTTGTGTCACAGTTAACTCTCCTCAGCCTGTGTTCCTCTCTTTTATATAAGATTGTAAATACACTTGATCATTCTCCAACTTAGCAACAATATAGCTCACGGGGTGTGTGTCTGTAATGCGCAATGCTGATTCACGATAAATGTGCAGTAGACTGGATTAGGAGTGTTCCAGCTTAACAATTTCTGATGAAAAGTAGGGATGTGACCTTGAACCACAAACAGTACTAGTACTAGTAACCACGTGGGAAAGTGGAAACTTAGGAAAAGCTCAGGTCAGATGGTGGTAATTTCCTCTTACCAGCCACTCTTTAGTGTCAGTGCTGCATTGTGACGTATATTTTTCTCTGAATTCATTGTCGTAATCTTCTTTATTTATTTATCTGTTTTGTACAATGCTATATACTGTATATCCTGCCGTTCTTTTTATATTCTGTAAGTGCCTTGAGCATGGGAAAGGCGCTATATAAATAAAATGTATTATTTTATTATTATACCGCAGTCACACACTAATGGTCATTTTTCAGTTCTGTTTTTAAAGAAAAATTACATGTAAACCTATATTGTGCTTTCCATAAAAGAAACATTTGCTTTATAGTTTATTTGTAGTAATAACAGTTGCTATTAGAGTTTTATATTGAAATTGTAGCATGTTTCCAATCTATGACCAAACTGATTATCTTAACAGTGAAAAGAAAATATGGCAAATAGAGTTCCCACTAAAGACCCAGTAACAACATGGTCTCTTTAGATCCACAAACTGAAACTAACGACTCCATAAGAATAGTAACAATGTGGTCACACCAAAGACTTTTGCACAGCACTGCTGGTAAGTGTCAACTTAATATTCCTTCAGAATTTATTTCTGGTACATGGCTGAACATATATTCTGTGTGCATATCTTGAATTTGGAAATCAAGAGAACAAGGGCTTGTTTTGCGATGGTACCTTTGGCAGGGAATGGTTCTGTAACCTATTCAATATGATTGTAGTCTGAATTGGCACAGAGCTGGGAGTATTTGTTTTATTTCGCAACACAGAGAACGCACCTTAACAGGTGGCATTCTAACCCCAGGCAGGCAAAGTTGCTTCATGCTTGCATTTATACTATTTTTATAGGTTAATTTAATTATTATTTACAATGTGAAGCTGAACGTGAAACGTTTTAATCCTTAACTACAGACTCTCCTTTGTTATAAACAGTAGTGTTGTGCAACTTGGTTGATGAGCCTCCTTTTATCATGGGTGCTTACGCCCATCTTTACAGGTGCTCAGTAGGTGACAGGGAAATCCTGGTGGACTTAGCTTGAAAATATAGAGGAGACGTTTTTTGACTTTCTGCTTGTTTGTTTACCATGAGTATGTTCTGCTGTTTAGTTTTGCTTGTCTGTTTCTGAGTCCTGACCCATGCCTATCCAACCACCTTGTTAGGTGCATCCTAAAATAATTCTTTGCCATTCAGAACAAAACACACTGGTGATTACATCTTCTTGTAATCACCACAGAGCCTAACACTGTGAAAGTCAAAGTAGCAGACATTTCTTACCTCATACTTTACTTCACAGTGCATAGGCACAAGTCACTGTTTTAAGAAAATTAGTGCGACAACACTGAAATTAATTATGGTTAGTAAAGTACAAGCCCCAACACTTTGTCTGTCAGGAAGGACAACCAAATTTATGACAAATTAGTGCAATTTAACTGGATTGATGAGTTTTTATTTGATCATGGGTGCTCATGCCCATCTTTACAGGTATTCAGTAGTTGGGTGGGAAAACCTAAGTGGACTTTAAATGAAAACAAAGGAGAGCCACACAAGCAAGAGAATATCCGGTATTAGAGCAATATCTTTTTGGTTTTAGGCTTTGGTTTAACTTTTTGTTTACTGTTGACTAAGCGTTTGTTCTGCTCTTTGGTTTTGCTGGCCTGTTTCTTAGTCCTGACCCCTACCTGTCTGACCATTTTTTGTGTCCCTCCTAAACAGATTCTTTGCCACTCAGAACAAAACACTATGGTGATTAATTCTTCTCATAATCACCACAGGGTTAAAGTCAAAGTAGAAGACTTTTCTCACCTCATACTCTACTTCACGATGGCGTGTGTCAATGATTTGAGGAGTTTAGTGAAGAGTACTGTACCAGCCAATAACGCTTTGCTCAGCAGAGAGGACAAGATGCCAGATTTATGATGAAGAAACGTGCAAAGACTTATTCCCCTCTTAAACCTTATGAGGTGACACTCTTCTAAGTAAAAACTCGCCACAAAACAAGATACACATAATTCAAACTATAAATTGCAGGGAAAAACCTACACTGTACATAGAAATGTTTAAAAAATACTTTTAAAAGTAAAAACAAATGATCACAGAAGGCAGTTCTACTTGCCTACTATGCAAAGAGAAACATCCCAAAGATGCACCAAGCCATTTAAAAGAGTTCAGAATACCTGACAGCATCAAGCATTTTAAAGAGTTTGGAATATCTGACAGCTTACTTTACTGTATATAACATGATGCATATCTGTATCTAGAAGTGATGGAGCCTATTCCATTAAACATCGAGCACAATGTAGGAATTAAACCTGGATGGGAATCCAGTGGATTGTATAGACACACTTGCTTAGTCAAAGTGCAGTTTTATAGGGCCAATAAACCACACATACATGATGTGAGAGGAAAAACTGCTGTGCCTAGAGAAAAATCCACATGGACACAGAAAGAATGTGAATAATCTACAGATGTAACAACCAACAAGAAGTCACTGGACAGCTGCATAATTTTGCCACCAAAAAAAAATTATATGCTAAATACTTAATCATTAAGTGCGGAAAAACAGAAGTATTTTCTGCCTAATGGAGTAAGGAAAAGTTGTGGAGCATTTCGTTTTTTTTTATTTCCAGTTAAAGGTATCCTGAAGGTTAACCTAATCAGATTTAGAAAGAGAGCGTAAAGAATAAGCAGAACAATAGCAAAGAAAAACGCTTTTACAAGGCTAAAAAGTAACTCGTCCTGATTTCCATCTCAGGTAGACAGCCCAAGATGGAGGCTCCTCCAGATTTCAGCCATTCTGGGAGAAAGAGGAGGGTCCATGTGGACCCCAGAAGTGATGTCAGGGATGGAATGGTGTCAGTCTTTCTGTCTACAGAGGGTTGGGGGAAGAAAGATGATTATTACACAGCACCATTTCCTGTCTTGGTGTAGAATTACCATCACCTAAGCCTTTAAGTTGTTTCCCATGTGCACGCACAAGACAAGAATTATTAATTTACATGCAGTATGGAGTCTGAGAGTGCTCAGCCCACAAGGCTGCTTGTACTGTATTTTAATAGAGGCCTTAAAGAGGTGGGACGCGACGTGAAGTTCAAATGTCCCAGCATACCCCACGATTGGTTAGAGAGTAACGTGGAGCTCCAGGATTGGTCAGTGAAACGACGAAGAGGATAAAAGGTGCTTCATGCCTGCAGAGGTCATCTTTCTTTTTCGACCAAGTTGTATAGGCTATTGTTTGGTGCAGTTAAGCTCCAAAAATACATCAAACATTCTGTAATTTTAAATATCTCGTTATCTAGTTTTTGGTGGAGGGATTTATATGAATTGAGTTTGTGGTGCACTTTTTATCTTTTTGCACATGCACTGATTTTTCTTTGTAAATATTTTTGTGGATCATATTAGTGGGGGGACTGTGTTATTGTGGAATATCTTCCTGCCTGCATTGTCATTGAGTAAGACTGCATTTTTTTGTGTATGTACATTTATTCAGCTATTCTGTTTTCTTTTGGGACTTGTCATACTCACTATACATATTGTACAGTTTCACTGTTTTTGGGCATATTGAGTCTTTGTGTTTCAGTTGCGGTGTGAACTGTGTAGAAAGCCCACATGACCCTATTTGATCTGCAGCTGTAAATAAAAACCCACTTTTATTTTTGATTTCCATCCTTTTTGTGTCAGTGCCTCCCTGTCTTGTATCTTTTACTAAGATACGAATTGCTCCCGAACTAGAAGAAGCCTAGTGTGTAGTCTATTGCCCACTTTCCCACTACATGGGGTTTCACACATATGCACAGTAAACAGGCCACAAGAGGGCATGAATCATACTAACATGACAAACAAATGGAAAATAAGGCAGATCAGGGGAAAGCATGGTTTAAATGATGAGAAAGCTAAAAGCATAAACTGTAACTGCGAGGCATACATTTTTAAACTCTTTTGTTAACGTTCCTAGCATGCTATTGCAATTGTACACAGGTTCCATTGAACAAAAGAAGTGTTAAGGTCTTAGTTCTGTTGTTTGGTGATGTGTTGTAATGGCACATTGTATTCCTGCCACCTCTGTGCTATATCAGCGTTACAGGGAAAACATTTCAAAAGGAATGATGTGTTTGGATTTGTTTGGTCCCACTTGGATTACCATAAGTACTAAAGTCAGTCTCTCTTCTCACTTTTTTCCTCGCACAGACACATAATAATTCAATATGATGGTTATCGTTCAGTTTCGTATCTGTATCTGGAGCTGCAAATTGAAGGACGCACTGTATGTAACTGGAATCTTAACCCTGACATATTTCACATTACATTAATCACTAGAATAATTACATGTGATCATTAATTAGAATTCACTGTCACAAAAAGTTGCACCTGTTCCTGAGCACGTACAGTATATTACCAGGAGTCAGCTGCTTTCACTTCTTAGAAAGGGAAGCAGTATGATTGAATAAATTAGCCATCCTGCATAGCTGATTTTCTCACTCCTCTCTTCTGGTAAATGGAAGTAGGTTATTGGCACTCACATCACATTCATTGTACTATATACACATGACATTAAACCGGACTTGACTTGACTTGTCAAACTCTAGGGTGTCACAACCTGAAAAAAATGTTAGTTGAAATTGGCAGTGTATTAATGTATTTTTGTAGGCTTCAATGCCATAACTTATGTAGTTTACAGCAGCTCTCAATGAAGCTCATTACAGTCATACACTTACATGATACTTTAGTGACCTGTGGGCAAAAGCAATTTTATTATCTTAAGTGAACACTAAAACAAAGAACTACCAATAAAAAAAAAATTGTAAAATTAATAAATTAATTAAAAAAAAAAGTTGATAAACTAAAACCTATATATATATACTATAAATCTAGCTAAAAGACTACCTGAAATAAAATAAATAACAAACAATATTTTCAGTTTTTGTCAAAGTCCTGGGCTGCCACAGTTTCAAAATTAATCAGAATATATATAAACCTGAAATAACACATTCATCGCTAGTCACACACACAGTGTCAGCCACAAGTTTACGTGACTACGGTGAACAGTGGCTAGTGATGGAGGGTAGATGTTGACACAAATGTTTGCATTGATCCTTTGAGACTGACTGCTTTGCACTTCTTACATATCAAGGCTTTATTTAAAAGCTTGATATTTCTATGTGCTGGTTAACAAAAACTACCTTATGGACAAATCACAAATGAAAAATGTTTTAAATTATTTCTCAAGTGTCAGTGAAACAATTGTTTGATGGACTGATACAGTCACTAGGTCATTATACTTGAGCAGAATGTTGTTAACAAATCACTTATGCGTTAAAAAGGCTGTTTGGCAATGAAGTTAAGCAGACTTCATATAATTAATCAGTTGGCCGTATCTTCAGTACAGGTAAAGTTTATTGGTAGTTTGACAAAAGTGCCTAGAATCTTGCTTCCTTCTCAGCCTCACATATAAAATTCTATTTGGTACACAATGAAATGTTATAGTGTTAATAAAGAAAATTAAATTGCATAACTGTCAGAGCAGCATTCTTCTTCTTTACATTTTTGTAGCATTAGGCTATGTCAGCCTTTAGTTTTTTTGCTTTATTCCAGTTACATTTGTATCAACAATTTGTATGCAAAAGTGCAGTTTGTTCAGCATAAATTATCAAAAATATAAGTATCTCATAAAATTGTTCACGTTTAGTATCTGGTAAAGTTTTCACTTGTTTTGGAAGGGAACATATCTATAGGCTTTTAGTAACATCCATCCATCCATTATCCAACCCGCTATATCCTAACACAGGGTCACGGGGTCTAGTAACATTAAATAAATATTATTTTCAAACCTATTAAGCCTCTCTCTGTTTATGACACAAAACCAAAGTCCATTACATCTCTTTAGTCATACATAATTACTAAAATTAAAACTGAAACTAACATATATATGAATAAAATAGAAATGTTTTGTGAAATACAAGCTAAGCTAAAACTAAAGTTAATTTCCAAATAAGATAAGAGATAAAAATTTGCATAAAAAGGCAAAACTATAATATACCTTGGGTAAAATCCAACAAGATGGTCTTTTCTCATTGGGCTCCTAAATCATTAAGATCATTTAGTCATTTAATATGTGGCTTTAAGACTACAGATGATTTGTTTGACATAAGAATACATTAACCCCTGATATGACAGGCCATATAAAACTGTGCCACACTGGCAAATCTCTGCTATCACATAATACTTGTTCTGCACAAAAACTAAATCAATGTCAAAGTAGCTAACCCCAAACTTCACTCTTTATGCCTGTCAAATATCGAGGTTTACTGTCACTGATTCATTGGGAACCCCTTCCAACAAAAGATCCTAGTGTTACAAACACACTAATAGATGTTGCTGCTCATGGTGATATTTAAAATTATGAGTGAAAAAATGATAACCAGGAGATGGAAAAGTACCAAAAAGAGGTGAAACAAAATTGTAGTCAAATGTACAGAAAGGTTTGAGCCAATTACAGAACTAAAGCTGTTATGAAGTTTCAGTAGTAGATGACCACAAGAGAGAGCCAGATAGCCCCAAACCACAGACACATTAAAGAACCACATGTTATTAGGATAAAATAAATCCTCCCCCCAATAATCAGCCTCAAAGCAATACAAAACAATACATTTTTCAAATCTTCCTCCTTCCATCCTCCACTCAGTTTTGCCTGCTGCCTCCTGACTCTGACTCATCCATGTGTGGCAAAGGGCTGCTTTTAAAGCCAGGCCTGGGAATGCTTCTAGTGTCATGCATTATCATTCGGGAAGCACTTGCGGGCCATAAAAAAAAGCAGGAAGGTCCTCCCCCAACAGTGCCCTTTATTGGCCCGCAGGGACTCTTACAGGGCTGTATATCCAAACTTCATCTCCCAAACACTCCTGTGATTGTCCTGGCTGTATTGCTTTATGAAGACCACTGCCACCTGCAATATGGGGATGGACTAGCTTCCTAGTCTCAGCTTTCACTTGTCCATTTACTAAAACATACTGGCTCGGTACAAATTAATTTCTTTGCCCTACAGGCAAATCTCTTTGCGTCATCATGCTGGACTTCCATCCGGGTAATGGAACAGCCTCTGATCCGGCCTGGATCCCCATTCTCCTTCTACAAGTAGTTCCCAAGTCCTACTTATCACTAAATTGGTGTAATAGCAGATGGTGGTTTCCACTCTTGAATTGCCTTTACTTTTGGCTGATCCATTCCAAGCCCTAACTGAAATTTCATATCCTAAAATAATTACAGACATTTCATGGAATTTGCATTTCCCCAGCTTTGAAAAGGGGTTATTTTCCCGGAGTCTTGAGAAAACCCCCTTTGTATGCTGAGAATGTTATCCACGTTTGGAGAAAACAATTAAAGTGCCATCAATGTAAATAAACACAAATATTCCCACAGTGTCACAAATATGTAATGACAAAGTATGAAATACAGCTGGAACATTAGCAAGGCAAAATGGCATCAGCTGGTGCTCACAGTGACCAGTGGAATTGTTAAAGACTATCTTCCATTCAACACTCTCATGAAATTAAATGATAAGCACAGTGCAAGTTGAAGAAGAGGACCTTGTCACTTGATTCAAACACTCTGAAATGAGTGGCAGAAGGTAATTGCTTTTAATAGTTATCTTGTTTAGCTCACTGCGAAGACACCCAACTTGTAATCATGGACTGATATATTCAGTTAAACTTTTCCCATTGGGTCCTCTTTCTACTGAAGAGGTGCACAGTTTTAAATGCTTTTTAAGATCTGCAAATAGTCACAGAAGACAAGGACCAATGAAGTTATCCAATGAACCAGAGTGTAATGGGTAAGTAAATTCAATGAATCTTGAATATTGATAGGCACCATTTAATTATTTTAGAAAGATTTTAACTGTGCATGTCTCCTAATTCTGATGGCTGTTTGTTAGCTTAGGAACAGTTGTTTGAGTAATCTCAGTGTTCTGTTCTGAACTTCCTGATGGATGTTGGTGTTCATGGTGGCATTTAAAATGCTTTCACCGAATAAATGATAGCCAGGAGATGGAAAGGAAGCAAAAGAGGTGAAACAAAATTATAGTTGAATGCATGCAAAAAAGAACCATCAAAAACCAAGTCCAAAAAGGAAAAAAAAAAAGGCTAACTAAAATCAAATAAAAAATAAACATTTCAAAACCCTTCATTTTATTTTTTCCACTATCACTTGTCACGCTTGGGTCACAAAATTGCACAGAAAACCTGAGGAAGTTGAAGAGACTGGAATTTTATTCAAACACTGCAAACAAACATTTATCTCTCTAAAGGGTTTCAAACTTGCTCCTTGAAAGGAAAGAGTTAACACCTCCGCTTGTCATTTAAAAGTAACCTTGGACTTCTTCTTCTTCGGAGGAATACGTGCCAGGAGCAGGAGAGGACTGAGAGAGAGAAAGAGAGATAATCAATTTAACAAACCGAGAGAAGCTCGTGCAGGCTTTTTAAGAAGGCGGAGTACCGCGCGAGAGGCATATTATGCGACAGAGCCAGCCAGAAGGGAAAGGAGGAATGTGAAGGTAATCTGTCTATGTTTCTTAGGGGTTTTCCCAGGGGCGTCTGTAACTTCTGGGGGTGCAATCAGCTTCGCAGCTCACACACTAGAAAAGTTTGTTGTGTTTCTTTTTGCTGTTAATAATTTATGCAGAAAGATAACACAACAAAAAACAATGGCCATCCAGCAATACTCAAAAAAGGCAGTGACATCCTGAAAACTAGAACACCAAATGGGGCTGTGGTGAAGTCATTGTAATAATGATATATAACTGAAAAAATTTAATAAACATATTTCTGCACAGTCAAAAAGAAGAATCGTGACACTAAGGTTGTTCTACCAAAGTTCTGGGTTTGATGATAACATCTTAATTAGGACCCAGAGATAGGGAGTGTCCTTTTATTTTCTTTTAATACATTGGCACACCTGGTAAAAGTATACTTGCTTCTCTTTCTTACACTTTTCTGAAGGCATATACAGTGACTGATTTTTAAATGCTAGTGTCACTTCTGTTTGACTTTGAGGCCATAAAAATATGTTCCCCTACTAGCTCTGCTTTAGCAGAAATTTGTATCATAGTGGATATGATCAATACATTTGCAATAATTAATTCTAGTTTCTGCTCTGTCTACTGATGGTTACAGTTTTGTGCTCTCCTGGTGCCATCTTTTCCCCTTTGCATACCTGACTTTTGTCTCATACTCTTCCAGGGCTGTCAACCAGTGAGATATTCAGTTATTAAACATTTTGTACTTCTTTACACTCTTGCTTTGAAGAAATTGTACTGGCTTGTGCCAAGTCTCAATTTTGGCTATTTGTTTGCCAAGTAAACTTCAAAAGAGTTCCCCAGCACATAAGTTCAAAAACAAAGGTTTTTTTTTTACTATTTATATTATGAGTTTTTATGTTGTACCTCACAGATGCCACAACATGTTTCTTCATTATACATCATGAATTTGGGTTAATACTGCACTTGTTCAATGTTGTGAGAACCTGGATTCAAATTAGAACTTTTTGAACCATTGAAGCATGTAAATCTATATTTTATTTTCTGCAGAGCTGCTTTGTATTCTTCCTATCATGATCATGAAAACATACATAGTACAAAACTATTTATGTTTTTGATTGGCAAATATTTTTAGGGATAATCCACAAGAATATTCAGATAGGCTAAGTTAAAAAAATTTAATTCACCAAAGTGACTATAAAGGGGATACATTAAACTTTTCAGCTGACAGATTTCAGATGATAGGCCTTAGCTTGACTTTGGTCATGCTCAACAGAAGTACAGTGTATTCGGGGAAAGCTGCAAAAGTCTTTTTCATAGTTAGATTGTGCAGCTTTTGATTCCCAAGTCAAAATAACCTTGAGCATATGTGATAATAATACTGTAACATTTTAAGTATTTCTTCGAATGTGTTTTGAGAAAATTCTAAAATGTCAACATGCTCTGCTATTGGATATGAAAACAAGTAAGCCAGGTGTTTCATGTAGGTGCCACGTGGCCAAGAAGGGATGGGAAGCCAATGCTGTTTTTTTTTTTTTTGGGTATAAAAAGAAAGAACTTCTCATTGTTCCCTCAGCTGCTGCTTTTAAAAACAGAAATGGGCACTTTAATGAAGATCACACTCTAATGCTTCTATGACACTTTGAAAAGTGTTCTCTCTCTCTGGCATCTCTTCTTTTCATTTTTTCAAATGAGAATTTATAAGCTGTGATCATCTGCTATTGTTTGTCAGCATCTTGTTGTTGATAATGGGAGCGCAAGACTTAACCCACCCTGGTTGTATGTCTATTTGTATCACTTTATATCTGCTGTTATTGATTTTATTACTGTTACTAGCAAGCTGGAATGTTGGATTGTTAATTTCTTGTCTAACTGTGGTCCTGTAAAGGTATGAAAGGGCAGTCTGTAGAACACTAGAACAATTGTGGTGAGTACAGGCCATTCATCTCAACAAGTTCAACCATCCTATTCACCTCGATTATCCAAAATAATATCAAATCAAGATTTGCAGGTCCTTAAAGTCTTGCTCTTTACCACAACACTTGGTAATTAGTTCCATGTGTCTATGGTTCTTCTCTTGATGGAAAGCTTTCTAACATTTGTGCAAAACCTGACCTTAACAAGTTTCCAACTGTGTCCACATATTCTTCTTGCAGAATTTATTTTAAAGAAATACATTTGATCCATTGTGCTTGTGGAGCCCTTTGTTGTTCATAAACTGGGTCACTAAGCTGCCTGCCACAGAGGTCCCTAGGGTGAAATAAGTGTGATACTGCACAGACAGTGAGACAGATAAGAGGTTACAAGTAACAGTTACATAGCTTAATTTGTCATTTCTTCCAACTCCCCATATTGAAAAGAACATAAGAGGTTAATTGGTACTTTTCATGTCAGGTGCTTGTCATAGATGATCTCATACCATGATAAAACACTGACCAAAACCAAGTGGATAAGCAGACACTATTACATATTTATGCTGAGAAAAGATTTTAAAAAATCAAAGCAAAACCTGAACCACAGGGTATTGCTAACAAACACATTTTCTTATTTTAATGACTCCTTCCCTTTGAAAATAAAGAGCAGAAATTAAACAAAATGCATCTCTGTCTTTTAAAGAAGGACACACCTCTGCACAAGTGTTACCAGTAACAAACCACCCAAAAACAACACCCTGTGTTGCAACAAGAAACAAAACTTAATAGCATAGTGTAATCAGAAAAAAATGTAAAAAAAGCAACAACACAATGGTAAAATGGTGTAGCTCTTGACAATTGCCAAGGTGTAAATGTTTATTTCTTCTTCTGTAATGGTTATCTAGCCTACTATATACATACTCTTCATTAACCAAAAATCTAACTCGATTAATAAATGCAACATTTAACACAAGATAGACTGTTAAAGTCTGTTAAACATAATCCAAAGTATTTCGCAACAGTAGTGTGTTAAGTACATTTGAAACAATGATATTGTAAAACACCACTTTCAGGTGGTGGTAACAGGGATGCATTGCTAAGTACAATATGACCTGATAATAAACAAAATAATTCACAAGTTATGGTCATGACCATCTGGATAATTAGAACAGCAAAAATGAAATTGCGTCAAGAGACTAGGGGCATGGATATCACTAGCCAAAATCATGATCTGTCTTTGGCGCCATAATAGCATCAGTGTACAAGATAAAAGAACTTGGAACCACATCTGCAAGAATTCAAAATTATTTGTACATCAAATTCAAACTTCCATGATGGGGTTAGAGGACTAGTGTGAACTGATCTGAGACAGGGAACATGTAATGTTTGATGAATTTTGAAGTGAGCTAGTAGAAACGTTATAAGTTACTGGCTCAGTTCTTTTGAGGATGGTATAAGGATATACGTACTTTGCAGCTCATTTTTGGATGTCACGTTCAGGTAGATATGCCACTTAGCTACCCTCTGCTGGACCCTGTAAATCTGGAGCCACATGGCACTTATAAGTCCTCAAACTGTTTGACAGAGGTTCCAGTCATTATTAAGTTCTCTTAAGCCAGTCTCCAAACCTCTCTACAGTCCAGTTAAATGTTCCACAAAAGTTGGAAAACCAGAGTTCATATTAAAGAGAGCAAACATTCAAAAAGAGACATCTTAATGGAGTAGTTATATAAGACGTTCAAAAACTCCCTGTGCATTAAACCATACTGAGGACTGGAAGAAATACATTCAAAGCCTGAGGTGTGTGCTGACTGGAGGAAAAATTTGCAGTACAGAGTTTTGGTAAGTCAATGACCAGGAAATTAAGGCACAAATTGTGGTATATATATATATATATGCAAAAGGTCAAAAACCAAAAGTCAAACCAAGCCAATGTATCAAAACCAAAATGTTAATCTAAACCTAAATTCAAAACAACTTGCAAACAATTTAGCAACTTAAGTCTTCTATCACTAATTACTTACAGTGAAAATATTTGCTATTTCATCCAGAAGCTTGGACAAAGTTCATAGCACACATCCATCTTAAACTTACCCCATCTAAAACCTTGCATGTCATTATTTCCAGTGACCTTGTGATAGCAATGGAACATCATTGCTCAATATCCTATTTCAGCCAGGGTTGTGTCCTTTGGCTTATGTTAATTTCCCTTTCTGTGTGTTCTTTTTTACTGTAAAGCAGCATTTCTCAACCTTTTTGCTCTTGCGGAACCCTTGAAATAATATTTATGTTCTAGGGAACTCCTACATAATAATTATTTAATTATTAGTATTTTTTATTTATACATTTAAAGATCATAAGGAAAATGCATAACATAACAATAATAAGTGCTTTTTTCAAAAGAATGAGATAAATCTATAAGTAAAATGTCATATAAACAAATCTATGTGCCAAAGAAATATTCTTGAAATATATATGATTAATAAAATTTACTTTTCTAATGTGAAACCTGTGCCACATTTTCACGGTTAGAACTTTCTATAAAAAAAAAATGAAAAGAAGATGATAAATAAAACATTGACTAATAAAACTAAAGCAGTCCGCGTTTTTAAAGTGCACTAGCTGTTTGAACGAAATGTACTCAAAAAGAAATTCAATATACTTGAACACTTCTTTGAACAATGAAATTTAAAAACAGCATTTGCACAACGTGATGTTCGTCTAACTGCATCTGACTTGGTCAACATAACCTCAATGTACCAAGTTAATAACTTTGCGATAATTATTGTTAATAATTTAGTAATTTTCATACATCAACATAAAAATTACTACTGATTACTATAGAATAGCTAGAACAGTTTCATCAAGAATACTGGGACATAGTTGGAAACTTGTTAAGGGTAAATTCAGCACAAACATTAGGAAGTTTATCTTTACACAAAGAACGATAGACACTTGGAATAAGCTACCAAGTAGTGTGGTAGACAGTAAGACTTTAGGGACTTTCAAAACTCGACTTGATGTTTTTTGGAAGAAAGAAGTAGATAGGACTGGAGAACTTTGTTGGGCTGAGTGGGCTACTCATCTAGATTGTTCTAATGTTCTAATATCGAAAAAACTGTGAAAAACAGTCAGATAATACACTTTTGGGGTTATGTTCAGAGAGTAAAGAATTTATAAGGTTAAGTTTCGTATGTGCTATAGCAGCACCACCTCGTAATTTGGTGCATGAAAATCGTGTTTGAACGCCTGCTCGACCACTTTTAAAACGCATGCTTTTTAGCTCGAATTGTACTTAGAAACTTTTCGAATACTCAGACTGTTCTTCGAGTAATTTGAAAACACAGCCTGAATAAAAGCAAACAAAAGAAATACATTGGAAAACAGGGAGGGAGGGAAAACATGCAAACTTTTCATATTAATGAGTGAATACGTGCATTACCTGCACACTAGAAAACACATAGGATTGATAAGAGACTGACTGAACTTCTCACGTTTCTTGCTTGCACCAGCTTGCATTAACCAGTACCAGTTAACTCATAAACGACACTAGCGCTAGTTGCTGTATGATAAGTGAAGCATGGACAGCACTGCTAAGCATCCTAGTGGCTGTTAATACAGCTAATGCAAACTCGAATTTATTCCTTTTATAGAAAGTTTATTATTTTTTTTCACTGTTCAACTTTATTTAATTTGCCACTGCTGTTCATTACCATTTCTCACAGAATCCTTAGTGATGTCTCACAGAACCCAAAGGTTTCATGGAACCCTGGTTGAGAAAAGCTGCTGTAAAGTCTTATTTCACTGATGTTTATTGTATATATTTATTTGTTATTTATTTACTATGTGTGTTTTATGTGTTCTCCTTTTTTTGTTGCATTTTGTGGGTGGGACCCCAAAAGATGAACCCACTCTGATTTCATTCTGATGTAACCAAAAGATTCACCTGCAGAAGGTGAAGTGCTTGTTTTTAACCTGGACTCAGGAGAACTTTTGGTACACCAAGATTATCCCCTAGAACCACTCCCAGGCCAGTGGGAACCTCTACCTGACAGGGCTATCTGCCCCTGACAGCTCTCCCTAGTAGCACCCATGGACCCCATCAGGGCTTCCTACCACAACTACAACTCCCAAAAACTATTTACATTTATCCCAGTACACCAAGTAAACCATTAATAGGAGACTTAAGCCTTATTGTTGCTTAACTAAAAGGCAATAATAAACATGTATATGTCAGTCAATCATTATCTAACCCGCTATATCCTAACACAGGGTCACGGGGGTCTGCTGGAGCCAATCCCAGCCAACACAGGGAAGAAGGCAGGAACAAATCCCAGGTAGGGCGCCAACCCACTGCAGGACACACACTAGGGATAATTTAGGATCGCCAATGCACCTAACCTGCATGTCTTTGGACTGTGGTAGGAAACTGGAGCACCCGGAGGAAACCCAGATAGACACGGGGAGAACATGCACACTCCACACAGGGAGGACCCGGGAAGCGAACCCAGGTCTCCTTACTGTGAGGCAGCAGCGCTGCCACTGCGCCACTGTACTGCCCAATATGTATATGTTTATGGCTAATTAGATATTTTTTTATATACATTTTTGTCTGTGCTCATCTAGTGAAAACTAAATTTTGTGCCAGTTTTGGAAGCAATGAAAGCAGTGAAACGTAGAAATATACAAATTTAGCTCTGTGTTCCGTGTTTACATGAGGCACTCCTTTTTTTATTTTCATATTCATAATATTCATTGTTTATGGCTGAAATACCTTTTTTTATGCTGTAAGTATTTTCCTTTGTTTTTCTTTAAACCTGTAGTAATGTAACTAAAGCAGTAATAGATCATTGCTGTTCGCCAGTCTTTCAACTTTCACATTAACACAAAAAAACTGCATACTGCACATAGTGGTAAAGGATGGCATTTTGCCCACTTTTCAGGATTTTTCCTTATTTTAACTAGAAAAGAAATTTCAACATGGTGAAAACCTGGGAAATTCCTTGAGTATTGTGATGTGTGTAAATCATGAAATTTCAATACACTACTGAGTTGGTTAATCTTGGAATTTATACAGTGGGGGAAATAAGAATTTGATCCCCTGCTGAATTTGTAAGTTTGCTCACTTACAAAGAAATGAACAGTCTCTAATTTTTATGGTAGTTTCATTTTAATGGAGAGAAAGCGGCATTATTCTTCAGGTCAGTTTTTTTCTGATGTCTCAAAAATAGGGAACCTATTTAGCTTTGTTTTTTCTGCTGGTTAATAATGCTGTAAAATGGTAATGTTATAAAATGGGATTTAGATGTCGGACAATGAAAGAAGTTCTGACAAATTAAGGATTTTTACAATTACAAAATTCAAGTAAGATGCTTTTTTGGGGGAGGGGTGGTTAAAGATTTTTTTCCTTTTGAACTCCAAGAGTACTGCTGTCTATGGGATATTTCAGAGCTGTACCTGCTGTCTCCTTTCTCAGCTATTCTCCAACTCCACCCTAACCTTCTGCAGCTCCCTCCATGCAGTTAGTTCTGTGTTTAGTGAGTGGCATAATCTATTCTGTGCACCTGCACTTGGTGAGGAGAGCTGTACAAGAACAAAGTAGTTTGTACTGTTGTATTGGTTTTTTTGAGGTGGCAAAATTAGTTCTGTGTAGAGGATTACATGTGTTCTGTTTTGTGTATTGTATTTACCCAATTTTTGTAATACCCATTGCATGCCCAATCTACAGTATGTGGAAAGGTGTTTCTCTCTGAATTGCATTTCCCAAGATTTCTTCCAATTTTTTCCCTACACATGTTTTATTTATTTATTTTTTTCTGGTCTTCTTAGGGAGTCAAGGCTGTGCCCTGTCAAAAAACAGAACATGTTAAAGCCCACTGAGGCATTCCTTGTGTGATTTTGGGCGGTACAAATTGCTGTAAATTTGGAATTTGAAATAAACTGCTGTTGTTGTTCCATTTACACTAATCTTCCTTGTTCACTGCTTACATGCACTTTAATGCCGATGGTTCTGCCTCAAAATGCTTACTTGGTGCTATGTAAACCTAGGTGGCTTACCCATCTAAGCCAAGATCCTTCTGGAAGCTTGCCAGCGAGTACATATAAATTTAGCAGCAAAGAAGCGCCTCCAAAGTACATGCAGATTACGTGTCCTCTAGATGTTTTCCACGCTCTGTACTAGAATAAATTGTGCCATGCTATTGCACATGGAGTGTTTAAGCAAACAGCGGAGACAGTGTTTAAAATGATGAAGGTGATAATACAATGGATCACCTTTTGTTGCTTTAAAATTAATCTTTCAACAAGAATGCAGGGAAACTTGTAAAGGTTGTGCTCTGTGTGGGGGGTGCCTTATGCCAACACTTTACATTTCATTTCACTGTGAAAGAGAAATATTGGTTAAAACAGTAGCTGTGCCCTCCTGAGATTATTTAAGATTATACCACCAGGGTATAAAAAAAAATCACTTCCAAAGATAATCAACTGGCTGAGGGGATCTTGTAGTATACAAAGACAGCCATGGCATGTCTGTCTTTCAAATTTGTCCTTCACCAAATGAGAAAAGCGAATTGGCAGCTTGTCAGGAAAAGAATTGCCAGTTTAGGGTGTGTGTCTGTCCACCCTAAGGTGCAGAATGTTCTCATACCTCCTTAGCTGCTCTCAGGTTACAGTGCTCTCTCTCACACACACAGCTTATGCTGAAGCCACAATCTCAGCTTTGCTCTTATTACAGTTTAAAAAATTAGTCTTTGGTCACATCTTTGCCAACCAATTTGGCACAGCCTGCTAGCGCCATGTCTGCAGAGACTTATGATGTATCACATTATTTGAGTGATAGTGCCATTATCAGATATGTCAATATATGTTATATACATGCCAAGGGCATGATGGTAGAAGAAATCTGCAGTTTGTCATCCTTTCATCTCATCAAGATATCAACATGTTAGTGAGGGGTGGAATATTGATAAATATTTGGTAAACAAAATATATTTTTTGATTATCACTCAGACCGGCCAATGTAGCACTTTATTCTTGAGTTGGGAAGACTATGTGGGAACCTCTCACTCTTTATGTAAGATTTTCTTCATTTCCCTCCCATTTTTTTTTTCAAACCATCTTTCATTCTTTTCTATTTTTTGTCCTACTCATATATTTGTGAAATTCTAATGTAAATTTTAAAATTTAAAATTAAGCTATCCACGTTTGTATGTGACTGGAGCTATGAGAACATTTCTCATCTGGCACATAATTTTATCCCCATTTTCCATTGTCTTGCTAAACTGGTAAGTGATTATTGTTGCCTGAATGACGGGTTGACTTTTTTCATAAAGCAGTACCTATCTATGGAAAATGGTTATAATTACGTAAAAAAGAATAAAGACCCAGGACATGCAAAATATAAGCTCCATGAGAAGACCTTGGGGTGAGACAAACATAAAAAAATCACACACTTGGGAATTAAACCCTTAGACACTGACAATATTATTCAATATTAACTTTAGTTTTTCATAACGGCAGTGCTTTATGTGCTTCATGCTAAGATGAAGGAAGTTAATGAATACTTTGTCAGGTATTTAATGTTTCATAACTAGGGCACTTGTCTATAAAGAATATAGATGAAAGATGAGGCTGGAATGAAAGCTTACAGGAAGATGTGTTTGCAGGTACTTTTTCTTACATGATTTCCTTATTAGAATGGTATTTCTAATATCTCCTTCTGTTTTGGCATTAGTACATTTCTCATGTGTCAGGTCCATGATTAAAAATAATAGCACCGTCATGCCAGCAGATAAAAATGGTATTATTATCTGGTGTATGTTTCCTTATGCCTTATAAAGTGATAATAGACAGTAAGCTCTTTTTGTTTTAAAACCTTCATCAAAAACTACCTTCTGTATACACATTTTGAGGAAATAAATACCTGTTTCAGTTTTTAGTAATTCTTGATATTTTGGACACTGGACATAGGTCTTTATCGAAGTGTTGTTACTCAATACAGGGAAGCTGATAGAACACACAGCATCACGTTTGGATAATTATTACATTTACAAAGTTATACTGCCTTCAGTGTCACTGTAGGGAAATGGAACCAATCCCTTGAATTTAATAACTAGTAACACTACCTTTAGCTGCAATAACTGCAAACAAACACCTGTACTGATTTATCAATCTCACAGATTACTGTTGAAGAATTATACGACATTTCTACATGTCGTTCAGCTTCTACTTACTAACACCAACCACTGTTTGTTTCAGATCTTGCAATGACATTTCACGTCTTCCCCATGTTCCACAGGCAGTACACAGTCCCCAATACACACACAAGCAAAGCACCAACAAAAATGTAATTGTATCTTGATTACATCTTGCCTGAAGAAGGGGCCTGAGTTGCCTCGAAAGCTTGCATATTGTAATCTTTTTAGTTAGCCAATAAAAGGTGTCATTTTGCTTGGCTTTTCTCTACATTTACTGACATTAAATTTCATCTTCCAGAAATCTGCCCAAGCATGTATGCTATCCAAGTCCTTTTGTAATGATATAATGGATTCCATATTATCTGCTAATCCACCTATATTGGTATAATCAGCAAAGTTAACCAGCTTGTTACTTAAATTCATAAATAAATCATTTATATATATTAAAAATAACAGAAGCCCCAGCACTGACCCCTACTGGATACCATTCTTAACATCAGCTAATTCTGATAAGGTTCCTCACACTGTCACCCTCTGCTTTATGTGTCACAGCCAATTCTGCACCCATCTAACAATGTCACCCAGAACTCACACTTCTTTTAGCTTGATGCCCAACCTCTCATGTGACACCTTATCAAATGCTTTCTGAAAGTCAAGATAAATAATATCATATGCTCCACTTTGATCGTATCCTTTTGTTGCCTCCTTATAGAATTCCAGCATGTTAGTAAAACACGACCTCCCTCTTCTGAACCCATGCTGACTGTTCAGAAAACTCCTGTTCTTGCCCAGTATTGCTAAATCTTATCTATATATATAAAGGAGAATTGGGATCCGAGAGACTGTGTTTGTGTGTTTGTGGAGGGATGGAGAGTTAAGGCGGGTGTTGGAGTCACGTGATCATCTCCCCTCCCATTCACCTCATTTCATTCATTTCATTTCACTCCGAGCTGAGCTCTGCAGCTGACGCGGTCTTGCCGTTCTTTTCCCAAAGTGTGTTAGTCCTTTCTCCTTTACTGATTTACTGTTTAGTAGACGTGGTGCTTACTGAATAGTATTTTTTCCTTTAGTGTTTCTACTTAGTGTTTCTTAGTGTTTAGTAAACGCGGTGTGCGAAAGGAGAGTTGGGATCCGAGAGACTGTGTTTGTGGAGGGATGGAGAGTTAAGGCAGGTGGGGGAGTCACGTGATCATCTCCCCTCCCATTCACCTGATTTCATTCACTTCATTTCGCTCCGAGCTGAGCTCCGCAGCTGACGCAGTATTGCCGTTCTTTTTCCATAGTGTTTAGTTGTTTCTCCTTTACTGATTTACTGTTTAGTAGACGCGCTACTTACTGAATAGTATTTTTTACTTTAGTGTTTCTACTTAGTGTTTCTTAGTGTTTAGTAGACGCGGTGTGCCGGTGTTCCCGGCGGTGTTGCGGTTTACTGTTACTTTCTACTTCGTTTTTGTACTTTAGTGTTTAGTAGACTTTTACTTTATCTCATTTAGTGTTGTTCCCGGCGGTGTTGCCGTTTTTTACTGTTAGTGTCTACTTAGTGTTTGTGTTTAGTGTTATGGAAGGAGTGACCTTACCACTGTCAGATTTTGCAATGAGTGCAATGAATGAGTTGGTAAATAATGATTATTTATCAACAGATCACATGAGCAAATTCAACAAAATTTTAGCTGCGCATACAATTTTCCAACCTCAAGAGGTTTTGCTAATGTGGACTCCTGACATACCTATAATGCCCATTCCACAAAATGCAAAACATATTCAAATATTACCTTCTGCAGCTACTGAACGAGTGACTCACTGGGTGTGTACCTATTATGATGGTGCTGTAATTCATGTCTATGACAGTTTAAACGCTGATAAAAAATTAAACCTCACCGAAGAGCAGCTTCATTTCCTTCATGCTTTGTTTCTTTACAAACCTCCCATAGTTTATGAAGACGCACAGCAACAATTAAATCATACAGATTCTGGTGTATTCTCAGTTGCACTTGCTGTGTGTATTTCTTTAGGTATTGACCCAAGTGATCAAGTTTTTACTATTTCTTCAATGCGAAATCACTTACAAATAATTTTTGTTACTCGACAATTGCTTCCATTCCCTGTCGAAAGTAGCCGACGGGTGACACCAGTTACAAGTATTCAGTGCGTTCAAAGACCTGTACGAAGTACGGCCACTAACACAGTCACTCATAAAAGGGGAGATGACTCGGTGCAGGAAATGGGTATTGAAACTACCTTGGAAGACATGCAATCAACGAGGCGATTAAACGGATCTCAAGAGACGTCTTCTAGGTTGGAAAAAAAGCGCTTGGCTGCCAAAACCATATATATATATATATATATATATATATATAATATACATACACACACACACACACACACACACACACACACACACACACACATATATATATATATATATATATATATATATATATATAATAATAAAAGGCAAAGCCCTCACTGACTGACTCACTCACTCACTGACTCACTCGTCACTAATTCTCCAACTTCCCATGTAGGTGGAAGGCTGAAATTTGGCAGGCTCATTCCTTACAGCTTACTTACAAAAGTTAGGCAGGTTTCATTTCGAAATTCAAAGCGTAATGGTCATAACTGGAACATATTTTTTGTCCATACACTGTAATGGAGGAGGCGGAGTCACGTATCGCGTCATCACGCCTCCTACGTAATCACGTGAACTAAAAACAAGGAAGACATTTACAGCACGAGTCACACGCGGGAACGAAGG